>NC_134360.1:198447813-198745991 GCF_048569485.1 Anomaloglossus baeobatrachus | reverse complement strand
CGTACGCCTTGAGGATCTTGTCGTGTCCTGCAGCCAGCGTTCTCTCGGAACCTGTCTTCAGTGCTGCTGGGGGTCTGCTGGCAGATAAGCACACGTGTCTGTCCACTGACAATGTGGACCTGGCTCTCAGAGGACTTTTCTTCCCCTGGGTCAGCCAGGGGAGGCGAAAGGCACGCGTATTTTTGAGAGTGCTTCATGCAAAGCATCTTTTTCTTTTTCAAAAGGGTGCTCAACCGATGCCAGTCAAGTGGGGTGTGTGTGGCCCAGTTAGTGGCAACGAGGGAGACTGTGGTTGGAGTCCCCTCGCTGTGTCTCTAAAAGAACCAAGATGAACAAGTCATGGCTCTCAGAGGACTTTTCTTCCCCTGGGTCAGCCAGGGGACGGGAAAGGCACGCGTATTTTTGAGAGTGCTTCATGCAAAGCATCTTTTTCTTTTTCAAAAGGGGGCTCAACCGATGCCAGTCAAGTGGGGTGTGTGTGGCCCAGTTAGTGGCAACGAGGGAGACTGTGGTTGGAGTCCCCTCGCTGTGTCTCTAAAAGAACCAAGATGAACAAGTCATGGCTCTCAGAGGACTTTTCTTCCCCTGGGTCAGCCAGGGGACGGGAAAGGCACGCGTATTTTTGAGAGTGCTTCATGCAAAGCATCTTTTTCTTTTTCAAAAGGGGGCTCAACCGATGCCAGTCAAGTGGGGTGTGTGTGGCCCAGTTAGTGGCAACGAGGGAGACTGTGGTTGGAGTCCCCTCGCTGTGTCTCTAAAAGAACCAAGATGAACAAGTCATGGCTCTCAGAGGACTTTTCTTCCCCTGGGTCAGCCAGGGGACGGGAAAGGCACGCGTATTTTTGAGAGTGCTTCATGCAAAGCATCTTTTTCTTTTTCAAAAGGGGGCTCAACCGATGCCAGTCAAGTGGGGTGTGTGTGGCCCAGTTAGTGGCAACGAGGGAGACTGTGGTTGGAGTCCCCTCGCTGTGTCTCTAAAAGAACCAAGATGAACAAGTCATGGCTCTCAGAGGACTTTTCTTCCCCTGGGTCAGCCAGGGGACGGGAAAGGCACGCGTATTTTTGAGAGTGCTTCATGCAAAGCATCTTTTTCTTTTTCAAAAGGGGGCTCAACCGATGCCAGTCAAGTGGGGTGTGTGTGGCCCAGTTAGTGGCAACGAGGGAGACTGTGGTTGGAGTCCCCTCGCTGTGTCTCTAAAAGAACCAAGATGAACAAGTCATGGCTCTCAGAGGACTTTTCTTCCCCTGGGTCAGCCAGGGGACGGGAAAGGCACGCGTATTTTTGAGAGTGCTTCATGCAAAGCATCTTTTTCTTTTTCAAAAGGGGGCTCAACCGATGCCAGTCAAGTGGGGTGTGTGTGGCCCAGTTAGTGGCAACGAGGGAGACTGTGGTTGGAGTCCCCTCGCTGTGTCTCTAAAAGAACCAAGATGAACAAGTCATGGCTCTCAGAGGACTTTTCTTCCCCTGGGTCAGCCAGGGGACGGGAAAGGCACGCGTATTTTTGAGAGTGCTTCATGCAAAGCATCTTTTTCTTTGTCAAAAGGGGGGGTCAACCGATGCCAGTCAAGTGGGGTGTGTGTGGCCCAGTTAGTGGCAACGAGGGAGACTGTGGTTGGAGTCCCCTCGCTGTGTTTTACATGCTTTTAGAAGGGCATGAAATGGCTTGGAGGTTGACTTTCATCATATGCAAACTGTTGGCTACCAAAATGCTGCCTTTCCAACAACTGTGGTTATAGGCAATGAGGAACATACTGATGAAGATGAGACGCAGATACCCGATTGGGATGACAACTTAAATATTCGGTCAGGGCAAGAAGAAACTCGGTCTGAGGGGTAGGGGAGTGCAAACACAACAATTGATGATTAAGTTCTAGATCACACCTACTGTCAACCCACAGTCAGACACTCGAGGAGGTCAACAGAGGCGGTGGAGGAGGATGCAACCGACGTCGAAGTAACCTGGCGCCTTCCTGGACACAGTCGGAGCACTGGTAGCACGTCTACAACTGCATCCTCAGCCACCACTCTGCCTCTGAGCATTATTCGGGGTGGATCAACAGGTCGCATGGCCTCTAAGCCTTGCCTAGCCAGGTCCTTTTTTGACATAGAAAAAGATCGCCCAAATTATGTGATCTGTAAAATTTGTCATGGTTCTCTTAGTAGAGGTCAAAACCTCAGCAGTTTGACAACTTCTTCCATGAATCGTCACATGAATAAATATCATATGGCCCGATGGGAAGCTCACCGTGCTGCAATGCGGCCTAGCGGAGCGAACCATCCACCGCCTGCCCCTTCCAGTGCATCCGCGCGCTCGTCATCTTCTAGGACTGTGGGGACAGCTGTCACACCTGTTTTTCCACCCACAACTTCCACCACTGTAACCGCAACAGGCAGTTTGCTTGGTAGGTCGTCAGTTGGTTTGGAAGGGGAAACAAGTGAGTGTGTACAGCTCTCTCAGACATCGATAGCACCAACTTTGGATGAAGGCAACATCATGTCTCCGCCTGCACTTTCCTCACAAAGCTGCATTTTTCCAGGGACACCCGACTCAACACCGTCTACACACAGCAGCCAGATCTCTGTCCCTCAGATGTGGTCAAATAAAAGGCCACTTCCTGCGACCCATGACAAAGCGAAGAGGTTGACTCTATCCCTCTGTAAGCTGTTGACTACAGAAATGCTGCCTTTCCGCCTAGTGGACACACAGGATTTTAGAGACCTTATGTCTGTCGCTGTGCCCCAGTACCAGATGCCCAGTCGCCACTACTTCTCCAAGAAAGGTGTGCCTGCGTTACACCAGCATGTCGCACACAACATCACCGCTTCCTTGAGAAACTCTGTGTGTGAACGGGTGCATTTCACCACCGATACTTGGACCAGTAAGCATGGACAGGGACGTTACATGTCGCTGACTGGCCACTGGGTAACTATGGTGATAGATGGTGAAGGGTCTGCTGCACAAGTCTTGCCGTCCCCACGACTTGTGTGTCAATCCTCTGTCTGTCCAAGTTCCGCCACTGCTTCTGCATCCTCCACCTCATCTGGGTCCTCCACCTCCGCCCCAAGCCTGCCTGGTCAGGCCACCAGCGTTCTCACTGCGCAGAAGGAATCACGCACCCCTCATTACTATGCTGGTAGCAGAGCGCAACGGCATCAGGCGGTCTTTAGCTTGACATGTCTTTGAAATAGGAGTCACACAGCGACTGAGTTGTGGGCAGCTCTGGAGACTGATTTTGATAAATGGTTGTCTCCACTCAACCTGCAGCCTGGTAAGGCCGTGTGCGACAATGCTGCAAACCTGGGTGCGGCCCTTCGCCTGGGCAAGGTGACACACGTGCCTTGTATGGCTCACGTGTTTAACCTTGTTGTCCAGCAATTTTTAACACACTATCCCGGCCTAGATGGCCTTCTGACCAGGGCACGGAAACTGTCTGCAGTGCTCACTTCCGCCGTTCAACCGCCGCACCTGAGCGACTTGCATCGCTCCAGAAGTCTTTCGGCCTGCCGGTTCATCGCCTGAAATGCGATGTGGCGACACGCTGGAATTCAACTCTCCACATGTTACAGCGACTGTGGCAGCACCGGCGAGCCCTGGTGCAATACGTCATGATGTATAGCCTGGGCCAACGAGATGCAGAAGTGGGGCAGATCACCCTGATGGAGTGATCTCAGATCAAGGACCTATGCACCCTTCTGCACAGTTTCGACATGGCGACGAATATGTTTAGCGCTGACAATGCCATTATCAGCATGACGATTACAGTCATTTACATGCTGGAGCACACGCTAAACACTATTCGTAGTCAGGGGGTGGGACAACAGGAAGGGGAGGAACTACAGGAGGATTCATATGCGCAAGACACAACAACATCACCAAGGTCCAGACGTTCATCATCACCAACGCGGCAGGCATGGGACCATGGGGGACAGGGATCAACAAGGGCGCATGGTAGCAGGTGAGATGTTGAGGAAGGTGCAGGAGGACATGAAGATATGGAGGACGAACTGTCCATGGACATGGAAGACTCAGCAGATGAGGGGGACCTTGGTCAAATTTCAGTTGAAAGAGGTTGGGGGGAGATGACAGAGGAAGAAAGAACGGTTAGCACCTCTATGCCACAAACACAGCGTGGACTTGGTGCGCATGGCTGCGCAAGACACATGAGTGCCTTCTTGTTGCACTACCTCCAACATGACCCTCGTATTGTCAAAATTAGAAGTGATGATGACTACTGGCTTGCCACACTATTAGATCCCCGGGACAAGTCCAAATTTTGTGACATAATTCCACCCATAGAAAGGGACGCACGTATGCAGGAGTATCAGCAGAAGCTGTTACTCGATCTTAGCTCGGCTTTTCCACCAAACAACCGTGCAGGTGAAGGGAGTGATTCTCCCAGTTGTAACTTGACAAACATGGGACGGCCTCGTCATCTTCAACAGTCTACCCGTACCAGTAGGACCGTATCTGGTGCTGGTAACAGCAATTTTATGGAATCTTTTCATAATTTTTTTAGACCCTCCTTTGCAAGGCCACCAGAGACAACAAGTCTGACACATAGTCAACGGATGGAGAGGATGATACAGGAGTATCTCCAAATGAACATCGATGCAATGACTTTGCAAATGGAGCCTTGCTCCTTTTGTGCTTCAAATCTAGAAAAATGTCAAGAGCTCTCCAGTTACGCCTCGAAGATTTTGTCGTGTCCAGCTGCCAGCGTTGTCTCTGAACGTGTCTTCAGTGCTGCTGGGTGTGTGCTGACAGATAAGCGCACGCGTCTGTCCAGTGACAATGTGGACAGACTGACGTTCATCAAAATGAACAAGTCATGGATCCAGAAGGAATTTACTACCCCTGTGTCATCCTGGGGAGAGTAAATGCTTGTGGATTTGGAATGTGCTTGATGCAAATCAAAACATCCTGTTTGCAACTAGGGCACAAGTGCTGCCACTGATAAGGTGTCTGTGTGGGGCCCAATTTTTGGAAAAAAAGGGAGACTCCGCTTGGAGTAACCCTTGCTTGCTGTGTTTTTTAAAAATGATACAAGATGAACAGATCTGAAGGCAAGATGAAGCCAACATCATGTCTCCGCCTGCACTTTTATCACAAACCTGCATTTTTCCAGGGACACCCTACTCAACACCGTCTACAGACAGCAGCCAGATCTCTGTCCCTCAGATGTGGTCAAATAAAAGGCCACTTACTGCGACCCATGACAAAGCTAAGTGGTTGACTCTATCCCTCTGTAAGCTGTTGGCTACCGAAATGCTGCCTTTACGCGTAGTGGACACACAGGATTTTACAGACCTTATGTCTGTCGCTGTGCCCCAGTACCAGATGCCCAATCACCACTGCTTCTCCAAGAAAAGCATGCCCGCGCTACACCGGCATGTCGCACACAACATCACCACTTCCTTGAGAAAATCTGTGTGCGACAGGGTGCATTTCAACACAGATACTTGGACCAGTAAGCATAGACAGGGTCATTACATGTCACTGACTGGGCACTGGCAAACTATGGTGAGAGATGGAGAAGGGTCTGCTGTACAAGTCTTGCCGTCCCCACGAGTTGTTTCAATCCTTGTTCTGTATGTAGAAGTTAATACACTGCTTCTGCCTCTTCAACCTCGTGTGGGTCCTCTACCTTTGCGCAAACCCTGTGTGGTCAGGCCACCCTTCCTTGCAACTGCGCACAAGGACTACCACACACCTCCTTACTATGCTGGCAGCAGAGCTCAATGCCATCAGGCGGTCAAAGTTTTACTTTGAAATGTATGGGAAATGTGAGTCACACCGCTATTACAGAGAATAGTAGTCAGGCAGGGTCAAAACATTAATTGAGGAACAGGAACAGAATGGGACGGCCAGGACTTAATCAGAAAACAAGCAGAGGTGAAATGCGTATCGGCCAACAAGGTACATAAACAGCAAGCAGGAAAAGTAGTCAGGTAACAAGCACACAAAATCATAAAACTGAACTGGGGGTAAAATTAACCAGAGGTTCATAGCTATGTCTGGCAGTGGTCTGCAGACAGGATGGGCATAAAAAAGGGTGTGGTGTCTTCCCATTGGTTGTAGCTGAATGATGGTATTTCATCTGTGAGATACCCACCAGCTACATTCAGCCAGAGATTCTGCATCTGTCAAGGTAATGCAGCCCAGTGGGTGAGCATAACCTGCGTCCACCTGCGCCGCTGGCATCGACTACTCTCCCATCATCAGCACTATTCATGAAAGGAACACGTTGTCACCTGGCGACCGGAGTACAAATTGACGGAGCGGACTCCGTTGGTGACTTAACAGCCGTGTGCGGCAATGATGCAAACCTGGCTGCGGGCCATCCTCAGGGCAATGTGACACACGTGCCTTTTATGGCTCACGTGTTGATCCGAATTCTCCAGCAATTTTTAAAACACCATCACGGCCTACATGGCCTTGTGCAGCGGGCACGCTCGCTATGTGCTCACTTCCATCGTGCGCACACAGCAGCTCAACAACTTTCATCACTCCGGAAGTCTTAGGGTCTGGCAGTTAAACGCCGGAAATGCGATGTTCCGACACGCAGGAATTGGAATCTGCACATGTTGCAGCGTGTGTGGCAGCACCGCAGAGCCCTGCTGAAATACGGTAAGACATATAGCCTGGGATAAGTTGATCCAGAGGTGGTGCAGATCACGCTGCTGGAGTGGTGTCAGATCAAGGACCTATGCACCCTGCTACACAGTTTTGAAATGTCGACGAAGATGTTTAGCACTGGCAATGTCATTCTCAGCGTGACAATTCTGGTCATCTACATGATGGAGCACACTGTAATTATTATTCGGAGTCAGGTGTTGGGACAAGAGGAAGGGGAGGAAGTACAGGAGGAGTCATATGCGGAAGGGATAACAAGATCTACGAGGTCCAGATGGTCAGCGGCACCTATGCGGCAGTCATGGTGAGGGAGAGGGATTAACAAGGGCGCATAGTATCAGCAAAAAGTGTTGATGAAAGTGCAGGAGCCCATGAAGAAATGGAGGACGAACTGGCGATGGGCATGGAAGACTCAGCAGATGAGTGAGAGCTTGCTCACATTTCGGTTGTGCGAGGTTGTGGGTAGAGGGCAGAGGAAGGATGCACGATTCTCACCTCTCTGCCACCAACACACCAAGGACTTGGTCCTCCTGGATGCACAAGACACATGAGCGCCTTCTTGCTGCACTACCTACATGACCCTCGGATTGTATGAATTTGAAGTAATCCTGAATACTGGGTTGCCACACTGTTAGATCCCCGGTACAAGACAAAATTTGGCGAACTAATTCCTGCCATAGAAATAGACGCACGTATACAGGAGTATCTGCAGAATGTGGTACGCAATCTTAGATCTACTTTTCCACTAAACACCAGTGCTGCACAGAGTGAATCTCAACACTTTGTCATGGATAGGAGGAAATGGTCTTTTACTTGTCCACATCGGAGGGACCGAGGGATGGCTGCTGTGCTGAGATGGCGTTGAGTACGGTGTCCCTGCACAGTTGCACTTTTGGTCATATCCCAAAATGAGTTGAAAAAGGACAGATGCTGTTGGAAAGGGGAACAGGTGTGTTGGAAAGGGGAAAAAAATTTTGGTCCGTGGATTTGGTGGTTAAACAACTGTAACATTTGCTGAAGAAACAACATCTGTTACAGTGGGACTGGCAGATTTGGATAAAGTGGTATATAATCTGTGACCGCTATATAACAAAAATTAATAAGAAAAGAAAGAGAAAGGTATATATCACCTTCAGCAGTCAGTGTCCACCGTGCTCCCAGTTGGAAAAGGAGAGGTTGGCAACTTGAAGGTTTGGTGGAGGATACAGAGCTGTGTGGCTATGAAACTAATAGTAGCCTGAACCGAGTTAGACGCCATTCGGATCTGGAGACTGTGAGCCCTGTTAGCGTCACAGGGTCCACATGCCCACCCAGCCCAGGAACTCCCTGTTAACAACACAGGGGCCATTGAGTACGCTGACCGTGTGCGTAGGGGCCACACCTGTGGACAGCAGGCGCATCAGCAGCAGCAGGCCTGTTAATGCCACTGGGCTGCACAAGCAGGACTGTTAGGACAGGAGCTGGTCTTAACCGTTCTGCGTTACCAACTGTGGTGGTGGCCTGCATCCACCACCCTATCCCTGCCTACCTCTGGCCTAAAGCCGCAATGGGTTCAACACATGGAGGTGTGCTCTTTCGGAGCATAATAGAAGACTGCGCACCTCCTTGTTGGCTCCAGCCCCTTTTATAACCTGGGTCCGCCCCAAACCAGGGTGAACCACAATGCACCTCCTGGAGACAAAAGCAGAGTGACACGTCATGAGTGGCATAACTAGCGTCCTATTTGGAAACGCAACTTCAATGATGACCTCATGGCTGCCATGACCCAAACACCTCACCAGTCATCGTCTGACCATCAATAATGCGGTGACAAGTCATAGGTGTGGGCCTCTGCAAGCCATTTGGGAGGACACCTGATGCCCTGTGGTCTATATGGGACCCCCACATCAGGGCCAGGGCCAAAGAGTTCATTACCGGACCTAGTCTCTGATGCAGGAAGTGCCTGAGCATGCTCAGTAGCATGAAATACAGTCTCTGAAAAAAGACTATCAGCTTTAGCATGGTGTCTAGGCACAAAACAGGACTTAGACCCGGCACAGAATGCAAGCACCTGTGCAAAGAGGCTTTTCACACTTAGTGTGGGAGCATGCGCTGTATCCCGAAATGAAGACTTAGCGTCAGGAATGGCACAGTCAGGCTGAGCATACTCACTAGGCGAAACACTGTAATTATGCTGCAGCTGGGGTACATCGGCACACGCATGCGCACTAGCTGCCTCTCCACACTTAGACGTGGAGGGGAAATTTGTCTTGGAGATGCTGTCTATGAACAGAAGGAAAAGCTAAAGGAAGCCTGACTTTCTATCCCTCCGAATTATGAAATGCAGCAATGAATTCCATGAGTTTGCTATAACATTAGCGTAGCTAAATGTGCATGAGGGTGTGATGTAGAGGTGCTAGAAATAGCTTGTCACCAGTGGGGCACTAATGGAATACAACAGCCAGTTCTATGATGCCACAAAATGGCAGTATTTTGTGCTATCATTATAGCTTATTAAAAACAGAGCACGAGGTTGTCATGCAGAGGTGCTGCACATAGATTTGCAGTAGTGTGAATAGACAAAAGTACAATAGCCACGTTTAGGATACAACTAGGTACAGTGAGTGTTTGCTAGTATAATGGCTGAGTTTAAAAAAGTTTGAGTGTGCAATGCAGGCAGATGTCCTGCAAATATCGTTCCAATACTGTGAATTGACAAAAGTACAATAGCCACGTTTAGGATACAACTAGGTACAGTGAGTGTTTGCTAGTATAATGGCTGAGTTTAAAAAAGTTTGAGTGTGCAATGCAGGCAGACGTGCTGCAAATAACGTTCCAATACTGTGAATAGACAAAAGTACAATAGCCACGTTTAGGATACAACTAGGTACACTGAGTGTTTGCTACTATAAATGGCTGAGTTTAAAAAAGTTTGAGTGTGCAATGCAGGCAGACGTGCTGCAAATAACGTTCCAATACTGTGAATTGACAAAAGTACAATAGCCACGTTTAGGATACAACTAGGTACAGTGAGTGTTTGCTAGTATAATGGCTGAGTTTAAAAAAGTTTGAGTGTGCAATGCAGGCAGACGTGCTGCAAATAACGTTCCAATACTGTGAATTGACAAAAGTACAATAGCCACGTTTAGGATACAACTAGGTACAGTGAGTGTTTGCTAGTATAATGGCTGAGTTTAAAAAAGTTTGAGTGTGCAATGCAGGCAGACGTGCTGCAAATAACGTTCCAATACTGTGAATTGACAAAAGTACAATAGCCACGTTTAGGATACAACTAGGTACAGTGAGTGTTTGCTAGTATAATGGCTGAGTTTAAAAAAGTTAGAGTGTGCAATGCAGGCAGACGTGCTGCAAATATCGTTCCAATACTGTGAATAGACAAAAGTAAAATAGCCACGTTTAGGATACAACTAGGTACACTGAGTGTTTGCTAGTATAATGGCTGAGTTTAAAAAAGTTAGAGTGTGCAATGCAGGCAGACGTGCTGCAAATAACGTTCCAATACTGTGAATAGACAAAAGTACAATAGCCACGTTTAGGATACAACTAGGTACACTGAGTGTTTGCTACTATAAATGGCTGAGTTTAAAAAAGTTTGAGTGTGCAATGCAGGCAGACGTGCTGCAAATAACGTTCCAATACTGTGAATTGACAAAAGTACAATAGCCACGTTTAGGATACAACTAGGTACACTGAGTGTTTGCTACTATAAATGGCTGAGTTTAAAAAAGTTTGAGTGTGCAATGCAGGCAGACGTGCTGCAAATAACGTTCCAATACTGTGAATTGACAAAAGTACAATAGCCACGTTTAGGATACAACTAGGTACACTGAGTGTTTGCTAGTATAATGGCTGAGTTTAAAAAAGTTAGAGTGTGCAATGCAGGCAGACGTGCTGCAAATATCGTTCCAATACTGTGAATAGACAAAAGTACAATAGCCACGTTTAGGATACAACTAGGTACACTGAGTGTTTGCTACTATAAATGGCTGAGTTTAAAAAAGTTTGAGTGTGCAATGCAGGCAGACGTGCTGCAAATAACGTTCCAATACTGTGAATTGACAAAAGTACAATAGCCACGTTTAGGATACAACTAGGTACACTGAGTGTTTGCTACTATAAATGGCTGAGTTTAAAAAAGTTAGAGTGTGCAATGCAGGCAGACGTGCTGCAAATATCGTTCCAATACTGTGAATAGACAAAAGTACAATAGCCACGTTTAGGATACAACTAGGTACACTGAGTGTTTGCTAGTATAATGGCTTAGTAACAATGAGTTGTAGTGTGCAATGCAGGCAGACGTGCTCTGCAAATGTCTTTGCACTAGTGGGACTATAGCAAAGTCCAATAGCCACGTTTAGGATGCCACTAGGTACACTGAGTGTTTGCTAGTAAAATTGCTTAGTTTAAAAAAGTTGGAGTGTGCAATGCAGGCAGATGTGCTCTGCTAATATCTTTGCACTAGTGGGACTATAGCAAAGTCCAATAGCCACGTATAGGATGCCACTAGGTACACTGAGTGTTTGCTAGTATAATGGCTTAGTTAAAATGAGTTTGAGTGTGCAATGCAGGCAGACGCGCTATGCAAATGTCTTTGCACTAGTGGGACTATAGCAAAGTCCAATAGCCACGTATAGGATGCCACTAGGTACACTGAGTGTTTGCTAGTATAATGGCTTGGTTTTAATGAGTTGGAGTGTGCAATGCAGGCAGACGCGCTCTGCAAATGTCTTTGCACTAGTGGGACTATAGCAAAGTCCAATAGCCACGTATAGGATGCCACTAGGTACACTGAGTGTTTGCTAGTATAATGGCTTGGTTAGAATGAGTTGTAGTGTGCAATGCAGGCAGATGTGCTCTGCTAATGTCTTTGCACTAGTGGGACTATAGCAAAGTCCAATAGCCACGTATAGGATGCCACTAGGTACACTGAGTGTTTGCTAGTATAATGGCTTAGTTAAAATGAGTTTGAGTGTGCAATGCAGGCAGACGCGCTATGCAAATGTCTTTGCACTAGTGGGACTATAGCAAAGTCCAATAGCCACGTATAGGATGCCACTAGGTACACTGAGTGTTTGCTAGTATAATGGCTTGGTTAGAATGAGTTGTAGTGTGCAATGCAGGCAGATGTGCTCTGCTAATGTCTTTGCACTAGTGGGACTATAGCAAAGTCCAATAGCCACGTATAGGATGCCACTAGGTACACTGAGTGTTTGCTAGTATAATGGCTTAGTTAAAATGAGTTTGAGTGTGCAATGCCGGCAGACGCGCTATGCAAATGTCTTTGCACTAGTGGGACTATAGCAAAGTCCAATAGCCACGTATAGGATGCCACTAGGTACACTGAGTGTTTGCTAGTATAATGGCTTGGTTTTAATGAGTTGGAGTGTGCAATGCAGGCAGACGCGCTCTGCAAATGTCTTTGCACTAGTGGGACTATAGCAAAGTCCAATAGCCACGTATAGGATGCCACTAGGTACACTGAGTGTTTGCTAGTATAATGGCTTGGTTAGAATGAGTTGTAGTGTGCAATGCAGGCAGACGCGCTCTGCAAATGTCTTTGCACTAGTGGGACTATAGCAAAGTCCAATAGCCACGTATAGGATGCCACTAGGTACACTGAGTGTTTGCTAGTATAATGGCTTGGTTTTAATGAGTTGGAGTGTGCAATGCAGGCAGACGCGCTCTGCAAATGTCTTTGCACTAGTGGGACTATAGCAAAGTCCAATAGCCACGTATAGGATGCCACTAGGTACACTGAGTGTTTGCTAGTATAATGGCTTGGTTAGAATGAGTTGTAGTGTGCAATGCAGGCAGACGCGCTCTGCAAATGTCTTTGCACTAGTGGGACTATAGCAAAGTCCAATAGCCACGTATAGGATGCCACTAGGTACACTGAGTGTTTGCTAGTATAATGGCTTGGTTAGAATGAGTTGTAGTGTGCAATGCAGGCAGACGCGCTCTGCAAATGTCTTTGCACTAGTGGGACTATAGCAAAGTCCAATAGCCACGTATAGGATGCCACTAGGTACACTGAGTGTTTGCTAGTATAATGGCTTAGTTATCAGTTGGAGTGTGCAGAGGACAAGAGGGTACAGTGGCAGGATTGTGGTGCTCTGGGTAGAGGAATGGAAGCCTGCCTTTCTATTCCCTCCTAATGGTGAAATGCAGGTAGGAAATCCCTGACCTGGGCTACACAGACGCTGTTGCTGTTTGCAGGACCTGTCACCTATGGCTCTCTGACCCTGCCGGTTGGAGCCCTTAAAAGGACTGCTATAAAGTGCTCTCCCTAAGCTGTCTAACGCTGTGTATGCAGCGCATACAGCTGTATCGGCTATAGGACTCAGGAAGACGGAGCTGCGACAGTGATGTCTGACACCAAAGACGCAGAAGGCAGATAATGGCGTCCGTGAAGAAAATGTCCGGTTTTATAATGCAGGGACATGTGACATGCAGATCCTATCACACATGCCGTTGCTTCTCTGGCTCAAAGTCCACTTAGCTGTGTGTGTGTCTGGGATTGGCTGACATGCTGGCCCGCCCCACAAGACGCGCGCGCTTAGGGAAGGAAGACAAGAAAAAAAAAAAAAAAAAATGGCGATCGCCATTATAGAAACAGCAGTGATCTGAAGGCGCTGTTCACGCACACTATACACTGAAATGTGATAATAGTTTGATTCACAGAGTGACTTACACTATTACAGCAGAAACCAAGCTATGATTTAGCTGTTTTTTGGCTGCTAGAACCGTTCTCGAACGTTTCTAGAACTACCGAGCTTTTGCAAAAAGCTCGAGTTCTAGTTCGATCTAGAACATGCCCCAAAATCACTCGAGCCGCGAACTGGAGAACCACGAACCACGAACCGCGCTCAACTCTAATCGTAATCCATGTGAGTCTGTGAGTAATCCATAAGAGTAATCCATAAGAATTCACATAACTCACATAATCCATGTGAGTAATCCATAAGAGTCTCCAATTAATCTATTTTGTTTACTAGACTTTTTACGTTTACCAGGAGACATTTATTACTATTAACAAATTTCTTACTCCTTGCCATCCTACTTCCCTTGCTTGTCCCAGCCCCCCAACCCTCATTGACCCATACTGTTTCACTTTCTTTGTCTACTCTATCTTTCCCATTTATTAGCACAATCACCCTCTCTCCCCCCAGATCTTAGTTTAAAATCTCCTCCATTCATCTTACCATTTCTCCCCAACACAATTGCCCCCTCCCTGTTGAGGTGCAGTCTGTTCCTACCATAGAGCTTGTAGCTAACAGAGACGTTGGCTCAGTTCTCTATGAACCCAAGCGCTTCCTTCATGTACCAATTTCTAAGCCACTTATTTATCTACTCAAGCTAAGGATTATTTCTGAAAATACCACCTTGGAGGTCCTGTAGTTCAGCTTCTCTCCTAGTTCTTGGTAATCATTTTCAGGAACTTCAACCTACCTCTAATTTTGTCATTAGTACCAATGCGCACCATGACCACTGGATTTTCCCCAGCCCCACCCAATAATCTGTCTATCTGATCCACAATATGCCGAACCCAAGCACTCGACAAACAACACACTGTTCGGCATTAATGGTCTCGTCGGTAGATGCCCCTGTCTGTCCGACTAGTTTGAAATGTTTAGTGCTGTAGTGCACATTTACTGCTTTCTTTCTTATTTTTTCTTCATTGAATTGCTCGGTGGCTGACCCTCACCTTGCCATGCACCCCAATTTGGGTTCTATTCCACTTATCTTGATTTTGGCAATTGGTGGCTGTTCACATTCACTCATCAGGCCCTGTCCACGGTCTATTTACTTCAAGCAGCTTTTGCTTGGGCCTGTCCCGCCCACAGCCATGATTCAGTCACGGGTACGGGATTGAAAAACACCAAGTAAGTGCTGCTAAGAACAGTTTTACTTTTTCACGTGAGGCCGTATGGCACATTTTATAGAAAAATATTTTAGAGTAGGACTGCCTCAAAGAGATTTGCCGTGATGTGGCGGGGTAGCTCATAAAATTGCAATTTTTTGACATACATCTCAAATTTTAATAATAAGTACAGTTGGAATTTTTAGTGCTGTAGTGCACATTTAGTGCTGGCTTTCTTGTTTTTTTTTTCCCCCCAGTAATCTGTCTGTCTATCTGATCCACAATATGCCGAACCCGAGCACTCGACAAACAACACACTGTTCGGCATTAATGGTCTCGGTGGCAGATGCCCATCTGTCCGCCTAATTATAGAGTGCTCTAGGACTAACATCTGTCTGGCCTTTGCAGCACTCCTATTCTCAGCAGCAGCCATTTGCCTGGTTGCTAGAAGCAATGTCCAGCTGTAGTGACTCTAGTCCTGGGCCTACATCCCCAATATCAACCAAACAGGCATATATGCTAGATTGGGCCAGATCAGGACTAGACTCCCTGACACTTTTTCCCCTACCCCATCTTCTATCTATGTTTTACCAAGCTACCTACCTCTGGGTCCTGAACTTTCCCACCTCCATATCACTGGCCCCAGCCAGCGCCGCTCTATGAGCTCTGAACACCTCTTCAGGTTTGCAAAGCTCCTTAGTGTTGCAAGCTTCATATTTAGATCCACGTATCTAAAATATGTTTCTGATACAAGTAATTTACTAAAAAAGTAATATAATAATGCAGAAAATTATTAATTAATTTAACATGCAGCTATTGGAAATATACTAAATGGACTTTAGAGAATTATAAGGGGGTTGTTGTTGAGCCTATGATTCATAGAAGGACTGGCCTTGATTTGCAAACAAATACATTTACCTTCAACATAAGTGTTGGAGATTGCATTGCCCTTGGAACCGATGAATTAATGCATTCTAAATTTATAACACTCCTCTCCACAGTAGAAGAATCAATGCTAATGCGTTCCTTTAACATTGGGTGTATTGTCAGCTCCAGTTTGAAGTGGTATATTCAACTTTATATTCATCTGCTGATGATTCGTTGAGTAGGGATGGTTAGTTTTGCCCTGTATAACCTAAACCAAAGAAAGTTATGTGGATACGGGCCATTGAGGCAGCTGTTAATAATACTGGGCCATGAGAAGGACGACACAACATAGATTCGATTTATTTTTGCCATTTGAAGCTATGAACCTTCCTATTTACAACCACAGAAAAAAAGGAATGAAATAGACAAAGATTCAGGGATATAGAGAAAGTGGGGAAGGTAAATTAGAAATAATAAAAAAAAAAACAAGGACAAAATATAGTTTGGAATATAATGAAGGATATGCCCTCAAAAGGAACCTGTCACCAGATTTTGCGACTATAAGCTGCGGCCACCACCAGTGGGGTCTTATATACAGCATTCTAACATACTGTATATAAGAGCCCAGTCCACTGTGTAGAATGTAAAAATCCCTTTATAATACTCACCTAACGGGCGGTGTGGTGCAGACCGGTCGGATGG
Source organism: Anomaloglossus baeobatrachus (assembly GCF_048569485.1). Lineage (NCBI taxonomy): Eukaryota > Metazoa > Chordata > Amphibia > Anura > Aromobatidae > Anomaloglossus > Anomaloglossus baeobatrachus. The sequence continues at coordinate 198,729,926 of NC_134360.1, read as the reverse complement.
GCGTCTCCGTTCTCCGTTCCAGTGCCTGCTCCTTTGACCATCTTTGTCCTCCTTCTTCTGAAGCCTGGATGCATGACCTGTTTTACGTCATACACACTGGCCAGCATTGAGGTCCTGCACAGGCGCACTTTGATCTGCCCTGAGTAGTGCTGATCAAAGTATTGCAGTGCACCTGCGCGGGACCTCAATGCCAGCTAGTGTGCATAACGTTGGAGCATCATGCATCCAGGCTTCAGAAGGAGGACAAAGATGGCCAAATGAGGAGGCACCGGACCCGGAGAATGGAGACACCCATCCGCACGGTTTGCACCGCACTGCCCGTTAGGTGAGTATTATAAAGTGATTTTAACATTCTACACATCACACTGGGCTCTTATATACAGCATGTTAGAATGTTGTATATAAGAGCCCACTGGTAGTGTCCACAGCTTATAGTCAGCAAATCTCTTGACAGGTTCCCTTTAATACAAAGCAGGAATAATCCCAATAAGAAAGTCCCAATCCATCTATTTCCCATCAGTTATATGAGAGCACATATGATTGCATAATCCCTTTCAATATATTGTATATTGTCAAACAATCACTTGTATATATCCAATATCCTCTTGATCAGGGCCAGGACGAGGAGTAGGCAGTATAGGCACCCTAATAGGGCACAACCTCCTGTCTCCCCAAGGGGGGAGCATTTTGGGGGGAAAAGTTACATTGCTGGAAGCCTGCAGCTGCCCAGTCCCCTCCAGTGGCTGCAAGCATTCAGATGAGCAATGTCAGTTACTGACACCGCTCACCCTTCTCTCGCTGTGTCCTGCGGCTATCGCTCTCTTAACACTCAATTGTGTACGCATCTATAAGACTACAATACAATTGCTGTGAGCGTGCAAGCACAGGAGCAGATGAGCTGTAATAAGCTCCCTGCCCTGCTGGTAACTCCAGCAGAATGCAAGCTACTTTTAGTCTTCGCCCTGCTGGAGACAGCACAAGCAAGAGACATCAGATGGTGCAATGTAGTGACCTCATCGCGTCATCCAGTGACCTCCTGGAGTACAGAATACAAAAGGAGACAGAGCGGCTCTTGATGGGGAGCCTGGATTAGTTGAGTATAAGATTTTTTTTAAAGTTTTATATTAGTTTGACAATAAATGGGGGATATTTCAAAAGGGGCTGGCTGTGAAAGTGTCATGATCCAAGTTGGTATCTGTTGCGATGGTATCTCCCAGCTCCAGCCTGCTCATGTCAGGGGTTAATTTTTTCCCTGCCTCATCCGGTTTCTGGGATGCTATATCTGGGTGCTGTACCTCTAGTTCAGCACCAGTGATAGTCTAAGTCTCATAATGTGTGTAACTGGCTCTGTTGAGTACCCAATCTGATCTACCGTGCACCCTCTCCAGCCTAATCTGTGACCGTCTGTCCTCTCCCAGCTCCATCTCATTTGTCATACCTTTGTTTGTAGTTTGGACTTCCCGGTGCTTGACTTACGCTCCCATCCCTGATTTGTCTCTCTCTCCCCCTTCGGCTTTCTATATTACCGTTCAGCTAATGACCCTTTTGCTTGCTTCTGACTCTGAGCTTGTTCACCCCTTGTACATTGATTTGACTTCACATTGCTGACTCGGCTCTCTGACTACTCTGCTGCCACCTTGTGGTAACTCTACTGTACCGGGCTACGTCTTAGTGCAGCCTGACAGAAAGACATAAGAGGGGCTGGTTGAGGAGGACATAAGAGGGGCTGGCTGTGGGAGACATACCTGAGGCTGGCTGTGGAAGCCATAAGAGGGGCTGGCTGTGGGGGACATAAGAGGGCCAGGCTATGGAGAAATTAAGAGAGGCTGTCTGTTAAAGACACACATGGAGCTGGCTGTGGGGTACATAAAAGGAGCTGGCTGAGGAGGACATAAGAGGGCCTGGCTGTGGAGAAATTAAGAGGAGCTGGTTGTGGGAGACACACATGGAGCTGGCTGTAGGGAACATAAGAGGGGTTGACCTTTCGGACATAGGAGGACCTGGCTGTGGTTGACATAAGAGGGGCTTGTTGTGGAGGTTAATACTGTATTGGGGCTGTTGAGGACATCATAGTGTATATTGGAGGCTGTTGTGGATATCATACAATATGAATTGCTGTGATGACTGTCATACCAAGTAGGGGAAAAGTGTGAGGAGGGGGGTACAATTTGGAGAAGACAATGTGGTGGGCAGCATGAAAGCATAGTATGAAAACAGGACACAGAATGGATATGGAAAGGGGCAATGTGAAATGGGCGCACAGTTTGGAGAGGGGTTAGCATGGTGGAGATATAGAGAGTAGAAGGGAAACAGTGGTGAGACGACAGCAATAGTACAGGCTGTGATTTATAAGGGTGGACAGTTTGGCCGTTATAGTTGATAATGAGAGACAGTAGGGTGAATATTGATCTTTAAGGCAGATGGTGTGGAGGCCTTATACTAAGAAGGCTTATTTATGGCATAATATGGACAGATATTGTTATGCTTAGGGGCATTTTAATAAAACTTAGTTTTAATGGCACCTTGTGGGGATGTGCTGCAGAACCTTGGTGAAGAGGGAATCTGAAGAGAAGAGCTGTGGTTGTATAAGTCATCATGCCGTCTGGACAAGATGGAGTTGAAAAGAAAGAAATGACTCAATCAGAGAAGATATCCTCTATAAGGTACCTGGATGTAAATGTTTAATTGTTGATACTGACTATATCTCATCTGTACTGTGGTTCCTGTATTGTCTTCAGTCTGACAATTACTGATAACAATTACATCTGCAGGTTTATGTGTTGCAAATGTATATGGGCCTGACTAGACTTTACAATTGAATTCTGTACTAAGCTTGGTGATGTATTAATGTATTGATGATGGTACTGTTGTATTTATTTACTGGTGGTGGTTCACATGATTAGAGATGAGCGAACCCATTGAACTTCAGTTCAGCCACTTCAGTCGAACTTTAGATAAAGTTCAGTTTGGGACCCAGACTTGTCCTGAACCTGTTACGTCACCATCGCAGTCCGCTCCAGCGACTTCTACTCCGATTGCCAGGCAACGCCATGTTCCTGCTGTGGTTGGTGCTGGTGATGGGAGAGGAGTCAATACCAGCGGCACCAGTGGGCGCAGGCTCCGCTCATCTACTGGGCTGGGTTTCCTTGGGATCTGCAGTACTACTGGCTGACTATAAGTGGCGTGTGTCTTCCAGCTGAAGCTACCATCATTCAGCTACAGCTAATGGGAAGACACCACACGCTTCTTAATTCCCCTCCTGACTGCTGACCTCTGCCAGAGATAGTTCTGATATTCTGGCTCCTGTTCTGCCCTGTTCTGTTTTGTGATTCTGGTGTTCTGACTTCTGCTTGTTTCCTGACAACCCTTCTGCCTGCTGTTTATGTACCTCGCTGCCCAATCTAGATTTGACCTCTGCTATGTTTTCTGATTACGTCCTTGCCTACCGATTCTGTCCCTGTTCTGCAATTCCTAGTTCGACCCTGCCTGACGGCTAAATTATCAAAGAGAAAAGTCGGGCACTGCAGCTTAGGTTGCCAGGCAGTGGAGCCGTACTCACAGTTCTGGAGCAATCAGCTGTTTTCTGGGCGTCATATGTTCCTGGGCTGATGGTACCTGACCGAGTGGTGCTCAGCGAGCAGCATAGCAAAGTTCCAGTAATCCAGAAAAAGAAGGCGGCAGCTCACAGGGTAAGTGGCCAAAAATCTTTATTCTGCTATCGCAGACAAGCTCAGGAACAGTGAGGGGAGGACAGAGTGCGTCCCTGCACTCCGTACTCCCCTCACTGTTCCTGAGCTTGTGTGCGATAGCAGAATAAAGTTTTTTGGCCACTTACCCTGTGAGCTGCCACCTTCTTTTTCCGGATTACTGGAACCCTGCCTGATGACTACTCTCTCGGACTGCTGCCTTCCACAGGTAGTGATCTCCAGGGCCCTGTGTAATTCCAAATCCCTGTATAGGGGTTAAAGGGTTTCAGGGTTCTGGGGGTCCTGCTTGGTGAAGTAGTTTCCCTCTAGCCTTTCTATTACAGCCCGTCTGAGTCTGTGGATCCAGGCAGGCGTTACAGAACTTCAATGGAAGTCATTAATTTTGCAGTTCGAGTCTCTGCATACATGCAGCCAGCCATAAACAGAACACTCCTGCAGGAAGGAAGGCAGGGTTTTTCCATTTTTTGTTTGGTGCACACTACACCCAATTATGCTTTTGTTACCCCCAGTGTGAGCCATTCAAGCACTGAAAGTGGCACATCTAGGGCTGAGCACCAAGCATAGCAATGCTTGCTTGAGTGGTTTGTGTTACACCTCATGGCTCCCCTGTTGCAAGGAATGATGTGGTCTCCCATTCCTTGCCTGCCACGAGCCCTCCTGCTCAGCATCGCTGAAGGTCTAGGAGACAGCGTGGCTCCCCTGTTGCAGGGAATGATGGGGTCTCCCATTCCTTGCCTGCCACAAACCCTCCTGCTCAGCAACGCCAAAGGTCCAGGAGACTACACAATGTGCAGAGGATAGCTACTCAGGGAAGCAGCAAGAATCTCGTTATCCCTGCATCTTGTGAAGCCACAGATCCCGCCTCTATGTCTCAGAGGCAGGAGAATGAGCATGCGCACCACGTGGCAGGTTTTGATTCGCCCACTGACATCACACGGCTTGATGACGAGGCTGGTGATGTGGTGAACCCTGATTGGCCGGGCTGGGACGTCATGGATTCTGATTGGGTCAAATCTATCGTCTCCGCCTCGTGCCCGACTTTGGGTGGAGCTGCGCCTCCTTAAAAGCCCCGCTTTCCAATATGGCGGCGCGCGACTGTCCTCTTTTGTTGGATGACTGGCAGCGTGCTGCTACTCCACTGTACAGGTATTATTGTCTTCTTGTGGGCTTCGTCCTTGCTGCTCCGGCAGCGCCTCATTTGGCAGGTCGTGTCCCTGCCTTTGGTGAGCTCCTTGGGACCTCCTCGGACTCACCTTGTTATTGCAGCACACGTGCGCGGGCACCGCTGTGCTACCCTCGTGCCATGTTTCCGTGACTTCAGTTTGGGCACACGTGCGTGGGCGCCGCTGTGCTTCTTCGTGCAACAAGTGCACCGAGCTGTAAGCCCCGTCCCATACAACCCTCACGGGTTAGTGCGAGCCGGTGTACGCAGATCATCTGTTACGTAACAGACGATCGTCAGCAACAACCCGCTCACTCTCCAACGACCATAGCAGCTGTCCCCTACACCGCACAGTGGACCTTGACCGGCGGAAGCTGCCTCTTCACCATCTTGGCACGCTTCCCCAAGTCCCCCTCATAACAGGTTTGCATACATAAAGCGCCCAAACTCAAAACCTGAACTCTGTGGGGTTTTTTTGTTTTTTTTTAAGTCTGTGTTTAATATGAACACCAAACCTCGAGTTTGCTCATCTATTTGACCTGTTTGACCTATTTATTTATTGAGGATTCTAGTGTTGTATTCATGCACTATTGAAAACACTGGTGTTTTATTTATGTACTGGTCATGATTTTGGTTTCAGGATAATAGTTTTGGTGATTAATACATCACCAGAACCATCATCACTACATGAATACATTCTAAGAGCTATCCGTAGTACATAAATACAACACCAGAACAAGTACCACTAAATAAATACTTCACCATAGCTATCAGTAGTACATGAATACATCACCAGAACAACCACCACTACATAAATACATCACCATAGCTATCAAGAGTACATGAATACAGTACCAAAACAACCATCAGTAAATTAATAAATCATGAGAACCACCATCAGTACAGGAACATGACAAAATAAAACATCAGAACAGGAATATGTCACCAGAACCACCATCAGTAAAGGAATACGACAAAAAAAACCATCAGACGCATCCCTTTATCTATAATGAGATCTGCCAAGTTTTCATTAGGGTATTTCTTCAATACCGAACAACTTAATTGAAACCAATTGGCCCCCATTAAAGTTAAGCTGTATACGTTTCCTTGACTCACCTTCGGTCTGATATTATAATATAGGATGTCAGGAATAAATATCATTATTACTATTATCAGTATTGTGTAAATGTTTCCCAAACAATGACAACTTTTTAACTTAAAGGGGAGATCAATATTATATTGAGAAACAATATTTATCTCAAATACTTTATGTTGGCAATAGTGTCTATGAGAGGCGCTATTGCAGACCGCTGTTCCCCGCTCCGTTACCCCCGGGCTCCGTGACCTCGGGAATCCGGTGACGTCATGTCAATGAGAAACATTGTGTCTCAATATAATATCGATCTAGACAATAAAAAATATGGGTGAACCACCCTTTTAACCATAAATATCAGTGCTGAGAAGAGTAAAGATCAAAAGAACACATTACCATTATACAGTGCTGGCCAAAAGTATTGGCACCCCTGCAATTCTGGCAGATAATACTCAGTTTCTTCTTGAAAATGATTGCAATCACAAATTCTTTGGTATTATTATCTTGATTTAATTTGTCTTCAATAAAAAAAAAAAAAATTGTCATAAAGCCAAATTGGATATAATTCCACACCAGACATAAAAAAGGGGGTGGACAAAAGTATTGGCACTGTTTGAAAAATCATGTGATGCTTCTCTAATTTGTGTAATTAACAGCACCTGTAACTTACCTGTGGCACCTAACAGGTGTTGGCAATAGCTAAATCACACTTGCAGCCAGTTGACATGGAGTAAAGTTGACTCAACCTCTGTCCTGTGTCCTTGTGTGTACCACATTGAGTATGGAGAAAAGAAAGAAGACCAAAGAACTGTCTGAGGACTTGAGAATCCAAATTGTGAGGAAGCATGAGCAATCTCAAAGCTACAAGTCCATCTCCAAAGACCTGAAAGTTCCTGTGTCTACGGTGCACAGTGTCATCAAGAAGTTTAAAGCCCATGGCACTGTGGCTAACCTCCCTAGAAGTGGAAGGAAAAGAAAAATTGACGAGAGATTTCAACGCAAGATTGTGCGGATGGTGGATAAAGAACCTTGACTAACATCCAAACAAATTCAAGCTGTCCTGCAGTCCGAGGGTACAACAGTGTCAACCCGTACTATCCGTCGGCATCTGAATGAAAAGGTCTGTATGGTAGGATACCCAGGAAGACCCCACTTCTTACCCTGAGACATAAAAATGCCAGGCTGGAGTTTGCCAAAACGTACCTGAGAAAGCCTAAAACGTTTTGGAAGAATGTTCTCTGGTCAGATGAGACAAAAGTAGAGCTTTTTGGGAAAAGCCATCAACATAGAGTTTACAGGAAAAAAAAAGAGGCATTCAAAGAAAACAACACGGTCCCTACATTCAAACATGGTGGAGGTTCCCTGATGTTTTGGGGTTGCTTTGCTGCCTCTGGCACTGGACTGCTTGACCGTGTGCATGGCATTATTAAGTCTGAAGACTACCAACAAATTCTGCAGCATAATGTAGGGCCCAGTGTGAGAAAGCTGGGTCTCCCTCAGAGGTCATGGGTCTTCCAGCAGGACAATGACCCAAAACACACCTCAAAAAGCACTAGAAAATGGTTTGATAGAAAGCACTGGAGACTACTAAAGTGGCCAGCAATGAGTCCAGACCTGAACCCCTTAGAACACCTGTGGAGAGATCTCAAAATGGCAGTTTGGAGAAGGCACCCTTCAAATCTCAGGGACCTGGAGCAGTTTGTCAAAGAAGAATGGTCTAAAATTCCAGGAGAGCATTGTAAGAAACTCATTGATGGTTACCGGAAGCGGTTGTTCGCAGTTATTTTGGCTAAAGGTTGTGCAACCAAGTATTAGGCTAAGGGTGCCAATACTTTTGTCTTGCCCATTTTTGGAGTTTTGTGTGAAATGAGCAATGATTTGATTTTTGTTTCATTCTTTTGTGTTTTTTCATTGCAAGCAAAATAAATGAAGATAATAATACCAAAGAATTTGTGATTGCAATCATTTTCAGGAAGAAACTGAGTATTCTCTGACAGAATTGCAGGGGTACCAATACTTTTGGCCAGCACTGTAAGCCAGATTTTGCCAATTTGTCATAATACTTATATGACACCTATATACCAGCTTTATAAAACCATGTCTTGTTTCAGCTAGAAGAAACCAAGGCTAAGCTTGCAGATATTGTTAGAATATTCTGTAAGATGATGTTCTATATATAGGATGCACTCACAGAAAGCAGATGCTTCAAGTCTCCTGCGACAGAATTATTCTTGAAAACTAATGATTGTTTACATTCTTCTTATAAATTGTTTATTACTGATGTTCGACATTCTTTGGTCTGGGTATGGATAGAAACTACACTGCTCTGAGCAAGAATTTTGATTAATACCGAACCCTCTTGCAAGAGGTCTAATCCCTCTCTCGTATTTATAAGGGTTTCCGTATATGAATTTTTTTTATATATATATAATTTCTTCATTCATCACTTTTTGGTTGTAACTTTTATTCTAAATAAATTTCCACTTTATACAAATCACCTATGATGATCCGAACTTTGCCCGTTTTACATATCAATCTAATGCCAAGCTTTACAAATCTTGATATGCAAATTGTCTCTTCATTAAAGGAGGAGATAAACTCTAGTGCCGCCAATTATAAGTAGCAGTCCTAAAAGTCAAAAGTGACCCTTTAACAAGCCTTGTCATATGACTTAGGATTTCTGCCAGATCAGAGCCTCAATTTGCAGACACAGTGTTTCTGGGTGATTGCCCATCATCAGTGCAAAGTATGAGATCTGATCTGGTTATATGAGAAGCTAAAATTGGGGTTTAAGGGGAAAACCTTTCTTCTTGTGGAGACTGACAAACCAATCTGACTGCCAGTGAGGAGACTTATAGCTGCAATGCTCCTCTGGAAAATATGCAAATTGTCTCTTTAGGGAAAAAGGAGACAAACTCTTATGCCACCTATTGGAAGTAGCAATCCTAAAAAATCCAGTGACCCTTTAACAAGCCTTTTCATATGTCTTAGGATTTATGCCAGATCAGAACCTCAATTTGCAGACACAGTGTTTCGCGGCGATTTCCCCTTGTCGGTGCAAAGTATGAGATCTGATCTGGGTGTATGAGAACCTATAATGGAGTCTTAGGGGAAAACGTTTCTTGGACATTCTTGATAAAAAGGCTTAACGTTTGTTCCCTTTTTAATATATTTCTCATAATTCTAAAATGCAGAGACCAGCACTGTCCCCGACATTACTGATCTCTGCCCACTGGGTTTCTACCAACGTGCACTGACAGTACAGCATCAAATACGTAGGGATTTAGCTGAAAATTACTTTGGTCTTTGGGCCGCCCCTTTAAGTATAACAAGGCACATGTTTGCACTGTTGCTTTTCAACCCTTTAACCTTGAGTACAAATCTAACTTGGTATACATAAGTATTCAGTTTATAGGTTCCCTACTTGGTTGAATGGATTTCCTTTGACATTCTAAAGATATTCTTAAAGAGTTTGCTTGAGATTGGCCTTGACGTATGGTTGAAATATAAAATTAGATTGTGCTTTCCATTAAATAAATTAGGCAAATTGTAAATATTATTATATTATTATTATTATTATTATTATTATTAATAATAATATAATAATAATAAATAATAATATTAATAAAAAACTGAAGATCAGTATATATGAGAGATCATGTTCAAGCAACTATATAGCAAACCATGAATGACATCAATTTTTAAATAAGTCATTATTTATCCAATTTTATATATGCATCATGCAAATCCAGTATAATTGATTATGCAGGCATCCTCATGGCTCTCCTCTCCAGGGTCCTTTTATTTTCAAGTTCCATTGTAATGGGTTCTGACGCAAAATAGAATTAAGACTAGTGATGAGCGAGTATGCTTGTTACTACTCGGTACTCGCACGAGTATCACTGTACTCGGGCTACTCGGCGGGGACCGAGTAATCTCGCGATACTCGTGCTGTACTCGTGGTCTTCATTTCTGCATGTTGGCGCTCTTTTGAGAGCCAGCCCTCATGCAGGGATTGGCTGGCAGACCACTGCAATGCCACAGCCCTGTTAGTTGTGGAATTGCAGTGATTGGCCGGCCTGGACAGCGTGACCGAGCCTTTATACCGGCCGGCGCGCTGTGCTCTGCTCACAGCCATCCAGACAGTCAGTGCAGGGAGAGTGTCGCTGCTTCAGGGAAAGGTTTGCGGCCCTTTATAGCTATTTCCGTAGCAGGGCTGCAAACAGTGTGACCAAAAGTCCTTCTCAGGACTATTCTAGTTGTATACAGGCAGGCAGGGTATAGCCAGGTCGGAGTACAGTAGCAGAGTCCTTCTCAGGACTATTGTTGCTGTATACAGGCAGGGTATAGCCAGGTCGGAATACAGGCTAGTGACCAGAAGAGTCCTTGTCAGGACTATTGTAGCAGTATACAGGCAGGCAGGCAGGCAGGCAGGGTATATAGCCATTCCTAGTGGTGACCGTATACCAGCCTTCATCATATCTGGGGCTGGTGTACACAGTCTAAAACAGTCCAGATAGTGTCAGACTTCTCAGTAATTGTCGCTCTTAAAAACCTGTTAGGTTCTTATTGCGTCCGTGCTTGCATTTAAAAAACGCACGTGTGTGCCTGTCGGTGGCAGCGTACAGGTGCACTTGTGTGCGTTTTTCACAAACTATTATATAACGCACAAGTGTAGTGTATAATACACGTCAGTCAGCAGTGGCTGATAGTGTCAGAGTTCTCATTAATTTTTGCTCCTAAAACCTGTTAGGTTCTTATTGCGTCCGTGCTTGCATTTAAAAACCGCACGTGTGTGCCTGTCGGTGGCAGCGTACAGGTGCACTTGTGTGCGTTTTTCACAAACTATTATATAACGCACAAGTGTAGTGTATAATACACGTCAGTCAGCAGTGGCTGATAGTGTCAGAGTTCTCATTAATTTTTGCTCCTAAAACCTGTTAGGTTCTTAGTGCGTCCGTGCTTGCATTTAAAAACCGCACGTGTGTGCCTGTCGGTGGCAGCGTACAGGTGCACTAGTGTGCGTTTTTACCAAACTATTATATAACGCACAAGTGTAGTGTATAATACACGTCAGTCAGCAGTGGCTGATAGTGTCAGAGTTCTCATTAATTTTTGCTCCTAAAACCTGTTAGGTTCTTAGTGCGTCCATGCTTGCATTTAAAAACCGCACGTGTGTGCCTGTCGGTGGCAGCGTACAGGTGCACGATTTGCACAAACTTGGATATAACGCCCAAGTCTAGTGAATACACGTCAGCACAGCATTGCAAAATGCGCAAGGGCGTTGGCAAGGAACAAGGAAGTGGACGTGATGGTGGTGCAGGCAGAGGCCGAGGTCGTGGGCAAGCTCTAATTTCGCCACAACAAAGGGCCACATCTAGTCGCTCGCACGTCCTGTCCCAAATTCTTGGGGACCGCAGCAGTACACCGCTCTTGAACCAAGACCAGTGTCAACAGGTTGTTAGTTGGATAGCGGATAATGCTTCCAGTCAGATTGGCACCACCACAAACACTCTGTCTTCCACACGGTCAAGTGTCAGTAGCCGTGATACTGCACCGCACAGTTCAGAACCTGATCCTCCTTCCTACCACAAGGCTGAGTACACGTCCTCGGACATTAATGATCCCACACTTAGACACTCGGAAGAGCTGTTCACGTTTCCATTCGCACATTCTGGCCTCTCGCCAGCTAATGTTGAAGTGGGTCATGAGGAGATCGTATGTACAGATGGCCAAATATTTGAGCAGCCACGTTCTCACGAAGTTGGCAACGTGTCTCAACAAGGGGTGGACGATGATGAGACACAATTGTCAGGAAGTCAGGAGGAGGAGCAGGGTGCGGAAGAGGAACACGACGTGGTGGATGATCCAGTAACTGACCCAACCTAGCAGGAGGATATGCAGAGCGATGACAGCAGTGCACAGGGGGAGGGAGGCATATCATCCCAACAGGCAGTAAGAAGCAGGGTGGTGGCTCCAGGCAGAAGTCAGGCAACCGTTCCCCGGAACAACAACACGACACAATGGTGCCTGTACAAATGTTAGGTCTTCCCGAGTCTGGCAGTTTTTTAAGTTGGCTCCAGATGATTCTAAAAAGGCCATTTGCAACACCTGCCGTGCCAGCATCAGCAGGGGTACCAAAACTAGCAGCCTGACCACCACCAGCATGATCAGGCACATGTCAGCCAAGCACCCGACTTTGTGGGAAGTACAACAGAGTCGAGGAGCAGTGCTTGCTGATGTCACTGCTACGTCTTCGCTGGTTGTGCATGCGAGCCAATCCCCTGTCCATGCTGTCTGCGAACAAGCCTCCTCCGGTCCTGCACCTGCAGTTGCCTACGCAGAAATAACACCATCATCAAGCACGTCCTTGTCCCAGCGCAGCGTTCAGTTATCCATTCAGCAAACCTTTGAACGCAGGCGCAAATACACTGCCAACACCCCACATGCCACAGTTCTAAATGCTAACATTTCGCGACTGCTTGCGCTGGAAATGTTGCCTTTTAGGCTGGTGGAGACAGAAGCATTCCGCGACCTGATGGCGGCAGTTGTCCCACGTTACTCGGTCCCCAGCCGCCACTATTTCTCCCGGTGTGCCGTCCCCGCGTTGCATAACCACGTGTCACAAAACATCACACGTGCCCTGAACAACGCTGATTCACCCAAAGTCCACCTAACCACAGACACGTGGACAAGTGCTTGTGGGCAAGGCCGCTACATCTCGTTGATGGCACACTGGGTTAATATTGTGGAAGCTGGGACCCAGTCTGAGCGAGGGACGGAACACGTCCTTCCCACACCAAGGTTTGCAGGCCCTACCTCAGTCAGTGTTTCACCCACACTCTACAGCTCCGGAATGTCATGCTCTTCAGCCTCCTCCTCCTCCTGCGCATCCTCATCCACTGTACCCTCCACACCAGTCACAAGCTGGAAGCACTGCAGCACTGCCTCGGCGAAGCGGCAACAGGCTGTGCTGAAGCTAATCTGCATAGGTGACAAACCCCACAATGCAGAAGAGGTGTGGACAGCTCTGAAACAGCAGGCAGATCACTGGCTCACACCTCTGAACCTAAAGCCAGGAAAGGTCGTGTGTGACAATGGCCGGAACCTGGTGGCGGCTTTGAGGCGAGGCCAGCTGACACATGTTCCATGCGTGGCCCATGTGCTCAACCTCGTGGTTCAGCGGTTTCTAAAGTCATACCCAGAGCTGTCTGATCTGCTGGTAAAAGTTCGCCGCCTGTCTGCACATTTTCGAAAGTCACCTACTGCTTCAGCCGGCCTTGCCGGCTTTCAGCGCCGTTTGCATCTTCCGGCTCACAGACTGGTGTGTGATGTCCCCACGCGTTGGAATTCAACTCTGCACATGTTGGTCAGGATATGTGAGCAGAAGAGGGCAGTTGTTGAGTACCTGCATCACCTAAGCCGTCGGGAAATGGGTCAAACTCCACACATAACACCTGAGGAGTGGAGATGGATGTCCGACCTATGTACCATCCTCCAAAACTTTGAGGACTCCACCAAGATGGTGAGTGGTGATGACGCCATTATTAGCGTCACCATACCGCTACTCTGCCTTCTAAAACGGTCTCTGCTCAAAACCAAACATGATGCATTGCAGGCGGAGCGCGATGAGTTGCAGCAAGAAACAGTAGTGGGTGTGGGTGATAACACACAGCCCAGCCTCGTCTCATCACAACGTGCAGTGGAGGACTATGACGAGGAGGAGGATGAAGACATGGAGCAAATCTCCGGCCAAATTGAGGATATGACATGCACACCAGTCATATCCTCGGTTCAGCGTGGCTGGCCAGAGGACAGGGTAGATGAGGAGGAGGAGGACAGCATGTTCAGTCATCGTGTTGGTCAGGCTACTGAAGTCCTGGCTGTTAAGAGTCTGGCGCACATGGCTGACTTTATGGTAAGCTGCCTGTCTCGTGACCCTCGCGATAAGAACATCTTGGCCGACAATCATTACTGGTTGGTAACACTGTTAGACCCACGCTACAAGGAGAACTTTATGTCTCTTATTCCCGAGGCAGAGAGGTCAACCAAAATGCAGCACTTCCGGAAGGCCATAGTCACGGAAGTAGGCAAAGCATTCCCCTCACAAAACGCTAGCGGCATAGGTCAGGAATCAGTGGACAACCAAGGCGTACAGCCGAGACAGGCACAAGTCCAATCCGCCAGAGGTAGGGGAACAGTCTTTAAGATGTGGGACAGTTTTCTCAGCCCCTCACGTACCACAGCCCCTGAGGTGCGGGGTAGTGCCACAAGAAATCCTAAGTTTGCCCAGATGCTCAAGGAGTACCTTGCAGATCGAACAACTGTACTCCGACATTCCTCTGTGCCTTACAATTATTGGGTATCCAAGGTGGACACGTGGCATGAATTGGATCTCTACGCCTTGGAAGTCCTGGCCTGCCCTGCCGCTAGCGTTTTGTCAGAGCGTGTTTTTAGTGCCGCAGGTGGAATCATTACAGATAAACGCACCCGCCTGTCAACTGAAAATGCTGATAGGCTGACTCTGATCAAGATGAACAAGGGTTGGATTGGGCCAGACTTCACCACACCACCAGCAAATGAGAGCGGAATTTAAAGTTTGTAACGGGAATTTGCCATGTACCTCCAGTCACCCATGGGTACACACTTCTGGACTTTGGATAATCGCTGGACTGCTCCTCCTTCTCCTCATGCGCCACCATGATGACCGTTACAAGAGTTAGGCCTTTGTTTCAGGTATACCCCCAGTGGTAAATTTTTTCGCCCATTCTTTGCAGAATGGACATTACAACGACAGGAGACCCACTCCTTTGCAATGGGAACAATGTTTTGAGGCCCTCATGCACGTCTCTATCCAGGGACAACGTGGAGCCTTCCAATTTTTGGCTGCCCTGCCAAAGGGCTATACTATAATACACCCACTTCCTGACAATGGACACTTAATGTTTTGAGGCCCTCATGCACGTCTCTATCCAGGGACAACGTGGAGCCTCCCAATTTTTGGCTGCCCTTTCAAAGGGCTATACTATAATACACCCACTTCCTGACAATGGACACTTAATATTTTGAGGCCCTCGTGCACGTCTCTATCCAGGGACAACGTGGAGCCTCCCAATTTTTGGCTGCCCTGCCTAAGGGCTATACTACAATAGACCCACTTCCTTCCAATGGGCACTTCAGGTTTACAGGCCCTCATGCACGTCTCTATCCAGGGACAACGTGGAGCCTCCCAATTTTTGGCTGCCCTGCCTAAGGGCTATACTACAATAGACCCACTTCCTTCCAATGGGCACTTCAGGTTTACAGGCCCTCATGCACGTCTCTATCCAGGGACAACGTGGAGCCTCCCAATTTTTGGCTGCCCTGCCAAAGGGCTATACTATAATACACCCACTTCCTGACAATGGACACTTAATGTTTTGAGGCCCTCATGCACGTCTCTATCCAGGGACAACGTGGAGCCTCCCAATTTTTGGCTGCCCTTTCAAAGGGCTATACTATAATACACCCACTTCCTGACAATGGACACTTAATGTTTTGAGGCCCTCATGCACGTCTCTATCCAGGGACAACGTGGAGCCTCCCAATTTTTGGCTGCCCTGCCTAAGGGCTATACTACAATAGACCCACTTCCTTCCAATGGGCACTTCAGGTTTACAGGCCCTCATGCACGTCTCTATCCAGGGACAACGTGGAGCCTCCCAATTTTTGGCTGCCCTGCCTAAGGGCTATACTACAATAGACCCACTTCCTTCCAATAGGCATTTCAGGTTTACAGGCCCTCATGCACGTCTGTATGCAGGGTCATTGGTGAACCTCACAATTTTGGACTGCCCTGGCAAAGGAAAATACTACAAAGACTCACTTCCTCAAAATGGGCACATTAGACTCAGAGGCCTTTATGTACGTCTCTTCTCAGGGACATCGGAGTGCCACACAATGTTTTACGTAAAATCTTTCATGTATTGATCTCAAAAAGTAACATACATTAGCTCTATCTCACTATTGGGTATGTGCCCTTAACATTTCCACCATGAAAATTCATTTTGGTGTCATTTTGGAAGGTTTTCTGGTGAGTCCGTAAAAATGGCGTAAAACGCGGACAAAATTGTTCACAGCTGTGACTTTTGAGTGATAAATGCTTCAAGGGGTCTTCCCCATGCTGTTGCCATGTCATTTGAGCACTCTTCTGAGACTTTTGTGCCATTTTTAGGGTTTCTACATGCTGCCGGTGGTCATTTCACAAAAATACTCGGGTCTCCCATAGGATAACATTGGGCTCGGTGCTCGGGCCGAGTACACGAGTATCTTGGGATGCTCGGCCCGAGCCTCGAGCACCCGAGCTTTTTAGTACTCGCTCATCACTAATTAAGACATATTGTGCGTTGTTATACAAAAGGTCTTGAAACTAGAAAGTGTGGGGGTATATTAAGGAGAATGGCAGTGTGGGGGTATATTAAAGAGAGTGGCAGCGTGGGGGTATATTAAGGAGAGTGGCAGCATGGGGGTATATTAAGAAGAGTGGCATCGTGGGGGGTATATTAAGGAGATTGGCATTGTGGGGGGTATATTAAGGAGATTGGCAGTGTGGGGGTATATTATGGAGAGTCGCAGTGTGGGGGTATATTAAGGAGAGTGGCAGCGTGGGGCTATATTAAGGAGATTAGCATCGTGGGGGGTATATTAAGGAGATTGGCAGTGTGGGGGGTTTATAAAGGCAGCATGGGGGGCATGTTAAGGAGAGTGGCAGCTTGGTGGTATTTTAAGGAGAATGGCAGTGTGGGGGTATATTAAGGAGATTGGCAGTGTGGTGGTATATTAAGGAGAGTGGCAGTGTGGGGGTATATGAAGGAGAGTGGCAGTGCAGAGTTATATTAAGGAGAGTGGCAGTGTGGGGGTATATTAAGGAGATTGGCATCGTGGGGGTATATTAAGGAGATTGGCAGTGTGGGGGTATATAAAGGAGATTGGCAGTGTGGGGGTATATTAAGGAGAGTCACAGTGTGGTGTTATATTAAGGAGAGTGGCAGTGTGGGGGTATACTAAGGAGAGTGGCAGTGTGGGGGTATACTAAGGAGAGTGGCAGTGTGGGGGTATACTAAGGAGAGTGGCAGCGTGGGGGTATACTAAGGAGAGTGGCAGTGCGGGGTTATATTAAGGAGAGTTGTAGTGTGGGGGTATATTAAGGAGAGTGGCAGCGTGGGGGTATATTAAAGAAAATGGCAGTGTGGGGCTATATTAAGGAGATTGGCATTGTGGGGAGTAAATTAAGGAGATTGGCAGTGGGGGGGGTTTATAAAGGAGATTTGCAGCATGGAGGGCATGTTAAGGAGAGTGGCAGTTTAGTGGTATTTTAAGGAGAATGGCAGTGTGGGGGTATATTAAGGAGAGTGGCAGCATGGGGGTATATTAAGGAGAGTGGCAGCTTGGTGGTATTTTAAGGAGAGTGGCAGCATGGGGGTATATTAAGGAGAGTGGCAGCATGGGGGTATATTAAGGAGATTGGCAGTGTGGTGGTATATTAAGGAGAGTGGCAGCATGGGGGTATATTAAGAAGAGTGGCAGCATGGGTGTATATTAAGAAGAGTGGCAGCGTGGGGATATATATAAAATAGAGTTGCAGCGTGGTATGCACCCAAAATTAGCATCAGTGAAAACTATATCTTTCTGATCACCAATCTGTAGAATAGGTCATCAATATTAGTTCAAGGGGATCTGATTTTGTATCCCTGCCCATCAGCTATATGACGAGACTGCAGCATTATATGGAGAGCAGCATCCTCTTCATTATCTATGGGACCCATCTCTGTAGGGAAAATAGCGGCTTCACCAGGTCCTGCAACTAATAGCAATAAAGGACTGAGCTGTAATACTGGATACAGCCGTAACTGCATGTTATATGGTCGTGTTACACAATCAAAAAGTGCACAAAGATACTACCCATTTACCACGCGACAAGTGGGCCTGTGCGCCCCCAAATGCCAGGGCTGAATTTTAGTCCCAATCTGGACCTGGCTGCAGCCCCCACCTGTGAGCTTTACTGTGGCTGAATATCAAAATAGAAGGGATCCTATGCCATATTTTTAAAATTCCATTGTACTGATGTCACCTTCCTCTAATTTAAAAGCAAACTCTGTAGTGGATTGGAGGGTATATAATGCTGAAGGTGTCAACAGGTAACCAGGTCCATGTTATACTGTAGGGCTGGTTTCCACACACATGAAGCCTCGCTTCCACTTAACACTGACAAGTGTAATCTGATAATGCATCGGATTGTGTCGCGGGCGGGGTGGGACGTCGCTGCGCTGCGCTCGCTAACGCTCGGGTCTAGCGCTGCTGCGATGGATTCTGAAATTTTTCATCCGGACACCGCCAGCGGGGCACAAGGCGCACTTCTACCAGCCGGCAGAACGGTAAGATCCTGTTCGTGACGCCAAGTTGTCGTGGGCGGGGAGGGACGCCGCTGCGCTGCGCTCGCTAATGCTCGGGTCCGGCGCTGCTGCGATGGCTGCTCGGTGGCTCGAGCGGTGGGCCGGATCCAGGGACTCAAGCGGCGTTCCTCGCCCGTGAGTGAAAGGAGGTAGTTTGGTTTGGGGATTTGGTCCGTGACGCCACCCACGGGTTGTGGTGAGGTTGGGCACCACCGCTGCTGGTGACTGGGATCCCGGGAGCGATGGCAGGGAGCAGCTGGGATGTTGTTTTCCCCCTCTGTGGGTAGGGGTTGGTGGTCCCGGGGCCTAGTGAGATCACGGGGAGGCAGGGTTGGATGGGTGCAGGGTCGCTTGGACTGCGCAGCGCGGTGCCGGATGGCACGGTAGTACTCACTCAGCCACAAAGGTACGCAAAGTCTCTGGTAAACCAAACGGCTGGATGGACGGGTCCCGCAGCCGGCTGCTGTGGCTTCTCCTGGATGGTTAGTGGTGGCTGCCTTTCCCTGCACCTTTGTGTATGTTCGGTCCCAATGGATTCCCACCAGTAACCCGCTCCCCAGCGTGTATATGTGCCGGAGGAGCCCTTTTGCCCACAGGCTCTGGCCCTTGGAACTCTAGCTGTGGCGGTAGCTGTATTTCCTTTTGCTGGTTGGACGGTTGCCTTCAATCTGGTCTTGGCTGTTAGGAAACCCCTGGGGTTCCGGTCACTGACGGATTTGACGTCTAATGGCATCTCCAAGCCTGGTCGGGGTCCGCAGGCCCTGCCTGTGTGTGCTGGCTTCACTTCGCTCACCGGTTCGGTACCGGCGGGCCACCGCCTGACCCCGAACCAATGGTTCCACGTTGATCGGCGTCTCCTGCAGACGGCCACCACCGTCTGCCAACCTTGCTTTTAGTGCCCGGGCCACACACCCGGACACGGTCAGTTTACTCCTCCACTGCTACTTCACTCTTCTCCTGACTCCTACTGACTGACTTCCTTCTCCCGCCTCCAGGACTGTGAACTCCTCAGTGGGTGGGGCCAACCGCCTGGCTCCACCTCACCTGGTGTGGACATCAGCCCCTGGAGGGAGGCAACAAGGATTTTGTGTCTGGCTGATGTGCCTGTCTCAGGGTGGGGGTGTATGTTGTAGTACCTGTGACGACCTGGCTAGTCCAGGTCACCACATTCCCCATTGGTTAAATGCAGACCATCAACGGGCTGCCCGTCCATCACCGGTTTTATTTTGCAAACTGTAAAAAGAATAAATAAAATGTAACGGTAAACATTAAGCCTACTTCAGATCATCTTGAACGTTGCAAAGCATATATATATATATAAATATTTTTTATTTTTTTTTTAATAACAAAGGACGGCTTCTGCTCTCCCACCCAAGCAACCTAGCCCTGATGCTGCCCCTAAGAAGTGGGCAGCACTCCTTGACCCCAGTCCAGATCCAGGCTGCCCAAGCGGGAAGGGGTACGGTGCCTCGCACCCGACTGTCACTCCAGGGGACCCCACGTCCATGGGGGACCCCTGACACCCGGAGGATCGCCACCGGTTGCGGTAGTGGTGGGCCTGGGCCATCTCTTTCCTCCAGGCCCATCCTCCAAACCTGCCTCTCTGGAGGCGGCAACGGAAACATGCCCCAACATATTTACAATCCCACAAGTTCGTGGGTGCCCTGCAAGTTCTCAGGCATGTCCATGAAGAGTTCCTCATGCCAACGGTAAGAGGGTCTGTGACGCCCTGGGCAAGCCAGGGGTCACAGGTCATAACACCACCACACCCTACACCCCAGTTAGGAACACCTAGGCAACCAAAAAATCCTTGTTGCCTTCCTCCAGGGGCTGATGTCCACACCAGGGGGTGGGCCAGGCGGTTGGCTCCGCCCACCAAGGAGTTCACAGCCCTGGAGGCGGGAAGAACCAGGCAGTCAAGTGAGGGAAGTGAAAGTGAGAGGAAGCAAGATGAGTTTAGGAGGAGGAAGTAGAAGGAAGTGAAGTGGTAGAGGAGCTGGAGAAAAAGAGTAAAAAGGGACAGGTAAGTAAGCCTGAAGTTGGTCCGGGTGTGTGCCCCGGACAGTGACAGCAAGGTCAGCAGACGGCGGTGATAGTCTGCAGGGGGACTGCTCGGAGGTTGCTGGAAGGACCGCGGACGGGTGGTGACCCGGCGGTCTTGAGCAGTATACGAAGAACAGTCAGCACCAGGGCAGGGGCCTTTCGGATCCCGGCAAGGCTAGGAGTCGCCAAAATTTGCCAAATCCGTCAGTGAAGGGGACGTCTGTCTCCTAACAACCAAGTCCCGATTGAAGGCAACAGTCCAACCGTAACGGAGAGACACCGCCACCGCCAGGGCACCAGTTTCTCAGGGCCAGCGCCTGCGGGCAAAGTAGGGCTCCTCCGGCCCATATCCAAGCCGGGGAGCGGGTTACCGGTGGGAACCCATCGCAACCATCATCATCTTAGGTGCAGGAAAAAGGGACCGTCACCTACTGGGGAAAGCAAGTGCAGCCGTCCATGGGAACCGTCTTTCCAGCCGTGTGTTTTACCGAGAACTGTGTCATCGTCTCAGGCTGAGTGAGTACCACAGTGCCGCAAGGCACAGAGCTTCCCCCGCGTCCCTGCACCCCACCAAGCCCTGCATCACCCACCCCATCACTGGGCCCCGGGACAACCAACCCCCCTACCCACAGAGGGGAGGACTCACATCTAGCTGCTCCATACCACCACTCCCGGGATCCCCATACAGAGCAGCGGTGGTGTCAACAAATCACCACAACCGTGGGTGGCGTCACGGACAATAAACAATCCCAAATCCCAATCCCCTTTCACTCACGGGCGAGGAACGCCGCTCGAGTCCCCGGGATCCGGCCCATCGCTCGAGCCACCGAGCGGCGGCAGCAGCAGGCCGCAGCAGCCGGACCCGAGCAGTGGGAGAGCGCGGCGTCCCCTCCTCCGCCCACGACAGGTCCCTACGGGGACAACTTGCCGGCAACGGCCGGGTCAATCACGGTGCCAATCAGGTTACTTTCTCGGTTGATTCATTCATTTACTTGACAGGTTACGGTACTGGTGGTCCCAACGGGGAAAACGGTGCAACAAAGGAACCGCTACCTTATTTCAAGTCCACATCACAGGCCGGAGGAGGGGACTGGGCCGGTTCTTGGGCCTCCTGGCCTCCTCTCAGCTTGGCATCAAGGGCAAACCAGCCCCTCTCTCGACAGTGCCACGTGTATGTCACTAGATCGCCTGAGAGCACGTTACAGCCCGGGTGGCCCTCTGGCAGGTGGGCATTAACATCCCGACGGGCCACAAATACCTCGGCTTCCAGGCCCGGCTCGAAAATAAATCCATACCCCCGGCGGGGGTCAAATCTTCACACCTGACCCTCATCTCTCGGGCCCCGTACCCGGAAGGTGGCTCTGCGGAGGTTCTCTTTTTCTTGAATCGTGAGAGCTATCAGCTCAGCCTTCCGCTTCTCCCTCTCTGCAATTTCCCGGCCCAGCTGGCTCGGCTCCCTGTCACAATAAGGGGCGTTTGGCTGCCCCTGCGCACGGGTCGGGCCCCGCAGGACTTCCTCCACACTGCCCACTACTGGCGTTCGCTGTGGAAGGTCCCGCGGTGTCATGGCCTGGGGTGCTGCCTCATAGCGGCGACCCGGCGCAGCCTCAGCCGAGGCGTGGGATATGGGTACAGGAGTCCTCACCTGCT
This sequence comes from Anomaloglossus baeobatrachus, assembly GCF_048569485.1. Classification (NCBI taxonomy): domain Eukaryota; kingdom Metazoa; phylum Chordata; class Amphibia; order Anura; family Aromobatidae; genus Anomaloglossus; species Anomaloglossus baeobatrachus. The sequence goes on along the minus strand of NC_134360.1, from coordinate 198,707,840 downwards.
GAGCCTCCGCCTCCTCCTGGACGGCACGGATCACCGGAGCCGGAACGGTGCAGGGTGCGGTCACTTTCGATGCTGCCGGTGCATCTTCGCAGACTGGGGCTGCCCTCGGGAGCTTCCAGGGAAGCGGTGCGGGTCGTCTGCGGACTTCGTCTGCATGATGGTTCGCTCGGGCAGACTGGCAGGGTTCCACTACCGGTTGTAGGGGTAGCGGGCCTAGTGATGGGGCGGCAGCAGCCAACAGGGGTAGCGGGGGAGGCAGCAGGGTTAGCGGGCGCAGACCAGGCCCCTCAGCCGCGACGACTGATCCCGTAGGAACACAGGGGCGTGGGTCGCTTACCCGCTTCTCCAAGACTTCCTCCACATCGCGTCTCCGTATGGCCGCCACCACATCCGCCATGTCGGCCTCCCACTCCTCCAGGAGGAGCTGCACTTTCACCTGCAGACGGCTGCTCAGACGGACGGTCCGGATTTCTACCCACGCTGCGGTGTCGGGCTCGGGGACTGCGGGGCTACCGGACAGACGGTGCATGCTGGCAGCTGTATCTTCCAGGAACTAAATGGCAGCAGAGTCCTGGCGTCCCTGCTTTTATGGCCTCGGTTTACATACGGCCGGGCGCCATCCATCCTTGGTCTTTTCTCGGCACCTCCTCTTCAAAGGCGGGGCTTTGGCTTTCGCGCCTCCACTGCTCGAGAAGACGCTTGAGCGGGAACATCTTCGCGCCCAAGATGGTGGATTCTGAAATTTTTCATCCGGACACCGCCGGCGGGGCACAAGGCGCACTTCTACCAGCCGGCAGAACGTTAAGATCCTGTTCGTGACGCCAAGTTGTCGCGGGCGGGGAGGGACGCCGCTGCGCTGCGCTCGCCATTGCTCGGGTCCGGCGCTGCTGCGATGGCTGCTCGGTGGCTCAAGCGGTGGGCCGGATCCAGGGACTCGAGCGGTGCTCCTCGCCCGTGAGTGAAAGGGGGTAGTTTGTTTTGGGGATTTGGTCCGTGATGCCATCCACGGGTTGTGGTGAGGTTGGGCACCACCGCTGCTGGTGACTGGGATCCCGGGAGCGATGGCAGGGAGCAGCTCGGATGTTATTTTCCCCCTCCGTGGGTAGGGGTTGGTGGTCCCGGGGCCCGGTGAGATCACGGGGAGGCAGGGTTGGATAAGTGCAGGGTTGCTTGGACTGTGCAGCGCGGTGCCAGACGGCATGGTTGTACTCACTCAGCCACAAAGGTACGCAAAGTCTCTGGTAAACCAAATGGCTGGATGGATGGGTCCCGCAGCTGGCTGCTGTGGCTTCTCCTGGACGGTTAGTGGTGGCTGCCTTTCCCTGCACCTTTGTGTATGTTCGGTCCCGATGGATTCCCACCGGTAACCCACTCCCCAGCATGTATATGTGCCAGAGGAGCCCTTTTGCCCGCAGGCTCTGGCCCTTGGAACTCTAGCTGTGGCGGTAGCTGTATTTCCTTTTGCTGGTTGGACGGTTGCCTTCAATCGGGTCTTGGCTGTTAGGAAACCCCTAGGGTTCCGGTCACTGATGGATTTGACCTCTAATGGCGTCTTCAAGCCTGGTCGGGGTCCGCAGGCCCTGCCTGAGTGTGCTGGCTTCACTTCGTTCCCCGGTTCGGTACCGGCGGGCCACCGCCCGACCACGGTCCTACGGTTCCGAGTTGATCGGCCTCTCCTGTAGATGGCCACCACCGTCTGCCAACCTTGCTTTTAGTACCCGGGCCACACACCCGGACACGGTCAGTTTACTCCTCCACTGCTACTTCACTCTTCTCCTGACTCCTACTGACTGACTTCCTTCTCCCGCCTCCAGGACTGTGAACTCCTCAGTGGGTGGGGCCAACCGCCTGGCTCCACCCCACCTAGTGTGGACATCAGCCCCTGGAGGGATGCAACAAGGATTTTGTGTCTGGCTGATGTGTCTGTCTCAGGATGGGGGTGTATGTTGTAGTACCTGTGACGACCTGGCTAGTCCAGGGCGCCACAATTGCACTTGAACCAATGTTAAACAACGCATCTACGATTATTTGTTCTCATGCCATCTCATGTCAAAAAAAATAATTTGGCAGCCTGCTGTGTTTGGCAGAGCATATCAGATCACATACAGCCATACAAGTCTACGGGAGCATGTAAAGTCTGTATTCGATCTCAAAAAAACATACAATAATGAAGCATTAAATCTACCAAGTAAGGTGGATTAACAGCAAGGGTAGAAAAAAATAAAACATAACCTTAAATGATAGGTAGGTTAAAATCAGGGGTACATTGATACTCAACGGGGTGCATTGTGATACCTAAACTTGAAAGGCTGTGCAAAAAAGGCAATATTGCACCAGCCCACTGGTAAAAAAACCTAATAGGTTGGGCAAAATAGCAATATTACACCAGACCGCAAGTATTATACTAAAAAAGAAAGTGCAATCGTGCTGCAAACGAAACATATACACAAGTGAGTGCAGTGATTCCTCACAACCCATGCTATACACAAAAAAGGATTATATTGCACAATAAAAAACTCTAAAGCCTGCTTTACACCTTACAATTACACATGCGATCTCGTATGCGATCGCACTCGCCCCCATTGTATGTGAGGCACGTTCAATTTGTTGCCCGTGTCGCACAAACGATTAAATCCCGTCACACGTATTTACCTTCCATATGACCTCGATGTGGGCAGCGAACATCCTCTTCCTGTAGTGGGAGGGACATTCGGCGTCACAGCAATGTCACACGGCAGCCGGCCAATAGAAGCAGAGCGGCGGAGATGAGCGGGATGTAAACATCCCGCCCACCTCCTTCCTTCCGCATTGCCGGCGGGATCCGCGGAACGCAGGTAAGCTGAGTTCATCGTTCCCGGGGTGTCACACACAGCGATGTGTGCTGCCTCGGGAACATTGAGCAACCCGACGTTCAATTTTTAGAAATTGAACGACGTGTATGCGATCAATGGTTTTTCGTTCAATCGCAATCGCACGGAGGTATCACATGCTACAATGTAACTAACGATGCCGGATGTGCGTCACTTACGACGTGACCCCGCCGACATATCGTTAGATATATTGTAGCGTGTAAAGCCTGCTTAAAGTGCAAGTGCATTGTTGATGGTCCAGCTCTCATAGGGTTATAACATCAAACCACTGGAAAAACCATCATCCAATGGGACAGAGTCAATGGAGCGATCTCACAATAGTCCATGATGTCGTCCACCTGTGTCCCAAAACAGTCATGGATAGGCACCAAGTTGAGGGGGGAGGGGGTGGACTTAGATCTACACAGTGCCCCCTAAGGTCCTATTCCATGGCAGCTGCTGCTCACATACGCTTTTTCCCAATGCGTTTCATCATAGACTCGTCAGGGGATAGCGTAGCATTTTTATAGATGAGCAAACCCGAGGTTCAGTGTTTGTACCTTACCCACACTTTAAAGAAAACAGAGTTTGGGTTCGGAGTTTGGATGCTTTACAAATGCAAACCACTCATGCGAGCATCACTGTGCTCGGGTACACTTGGTGCTCAGCCCGGTGCCAGCTGCTTACAGTGTTTGAACAATTTGCCCCAGTCTTAACATCAGCATGATCAGATGTCGTGTGCACCAAACAAAAAATGGAAAAACCCCGCCTGCCCTCCCTCCCCTGGAAGTGTACTGTTTATGGCTGGCTGTATATGGGCGGAGACCGAACTGCCCAATTGGTAACTTCCATTGAGGTTTAGGTCAGGTCCGGCCGAGTTCCTTACTTTTTCTAAAATCCAGCTGAACCTGCTGAACTGAACTTCCCCAAGTCCGCTCATCTCTACTCATTTTTATTAGCAATGGATTAGAGGTAGACGGCAGTGGTGGTGGTGGGCTACTTAGGCATACCATTACTAAGCTGAAACTCTCATACAGCCTAGATTTGTTATACATATTCATTAGAAATCACCCATTTCTATGTTAAAAAATTGTTGTTCAGAAGATTAAAGTGAATCTGTCAGCAGGTTTTTGCTATCAAATCAAGAGCAGCACAATATAGAGCAAGAGAGCATGATTACAGGAATGTGTTACTTCTTAGAACAACTTGCAAGTGGCCACCTTAAATACCTTTTCTCATGATTGGATACACCTGCCTATGAAGTTCAAAGCTCAATGAGGTTACAAAACCAATTTAGTGCTTTAGTAAGTCAGTAAAAAGTAGTTAGGAATGTTCAAATCAAGTAATTGATAAGGGTGCCCATACTTTTGCACCGGTCAAATTTTGTTTAAATGCGGATTGCACATTTTCTGTTAGTACAATAAACCTCATTTCAATCAAGAAATATTACTCAGCCCATCCGTTATTAGATATATGAAACTGAAATAGCTGTTGCAAAATCCCAAATTATTATAAAGAAAAAAGGTTAACATTAATAGGGGTGCCCAAACTTTTTCATATGACTGTATTAGGCTGTGCGTTGTAGTTTTGGTGCAATCAGTGCCTTATCAGCTGAAAATTATTACTGCCTGACTACATCTCATGTGCAGCCAAATCAGGCTAATCTGTGTAACCCCACCTCCACCTCTAATTGGCAGCTTAAGGGGTGTAGGCGGGGTTGTGCACAGCTGAGAAGTCTTAGCTCTGCTACAACCATATGAGACAAAACATGGTTTCTATCAATACACCACAAAACAGCCCAGTAGGTGATACATTGCTGGAATCAGGTTCTCTGTCTGTCTATATTATGCTGCTCTAGAGGGCACTTTACATGCTGCGATCTCGCTAGCGAGATCACTAGCGAGCGTACCTGACCCGCCGGTGGTGCGTCACGGGCAAATCGCTGCCCGTTGCGCATAACATCGCTAACACTGGTCACACTACTTACCTGCCTAGCGATGTCGCTCTGGCCGGCGAACCGCCTCCTTTCTAAGGGGGCGGTTCAGTCGGCGTCACAGCAATGTCACTAAGCGGCCGCCCAATATAAGCGGAGGGGGCGGAGATGAGCGGGACAAACATCCCGCCCACCTCCTTCCTTCCGCATTGCGGGCGGCTGCAGGCAAGTGAGGTTCCTCTTTCCTGCGGTGTCACACGTAGCGATGTGTACTGCCGCAGGAACGACGAACAAACTGCGTCCTGCAACTGCAACGATATTTGGGAAATGGACAGCGTGTCAACAATCAACGATAAGGTGAGTATTTTTGATCATTAGCAGTCGCTCGTACGTGTCACACGCAACGAAGTCGCTAACGAGGCCGGATGTGCGTCACGAATTCCGTGACCCCAACGACATCTCATTAGCGATGTCGTTGCGTGTAAAGCAGCCTTTAGATTCTATAGCAAAAACCTGATGACAGATTCCCTTTATATAATTGCCTACAGTTTTTATTTGGTGCGATGAAGTTGATATTAAAGATATTTCGAGATATTAAATATTTCATTTGCTTTAAAAGTTTAACAGTTCATCGCCCAATCAAAATTTGAGAATAAAAAGAGTTTGACCTGCCATAGAATATGATAGAATGCACAGCATTGTATAAACTATATTGTTTCCTCGCTTTCCTTTCCTTGAACTGTGTCTTTTTAATAAAATATTAAGGAATAACGTTTGGAACTCCATTCTATGTCTGAACTGGGTGCAAAAAACCTAAAAAACATCACTATGGGGAGATAAGGTATGCACACCAGTGACTATGGAAGGGGAATACATGGAATAGCAGAAACTGCTGTGTGAATAATGACATGAAAAATTCAATAGCCACTTGCAAGAATGAAATGTGAAAAATGGAACCTGCATTACTGCCATGAATATATGAATAAAGAGAAATTTAGCTACTGAATTGATCAATGCAGAAGAGCCCCAACACTACGCCAAAGTATTTCTCTACGTTGGGGTCCCTAGCTTGTGTGTGTCCTCTCATGCAGTTAAAAAACTTACCGTGTATGGGACGCTGAGACCCAGGCTATATATACGTATAATGTGGATTGGCAATAGGTGTGTATGGGGAGGGTTCACAAACGAAAAACTACTAACATTAAGGAATAACGTTTGGAACTCCATTCTATGTCTGAACTGGGTGCAAAAAACCTAAAAAACATCACTATGGGGAGATAAGGTATGCACACCAGTGACTATGGAAGGGGAATACATGGAATAGCAGAAACTGCTGTGTGAATAATGACATGAAAAATTCAATAGCCACTTGCAAGAATGAAATGTGAAAAATGGAACCTGCATTACTGCCATGAATATATGAATAAAGAGAAATTTAGCTACTGAATTGATCAATGCAGAAGAGCCCCAACACTACGCCAAAGTATTTCTCTACGTTGGGGTCCCTAGCTTGTGTGTGTCCTCTCATGCAGTTAAAAAACTTACCGTGTATGGGACGCTGAGCCTGGGTCTCAGCGTCCCATACACGGTAAGTTTTTTAACTGCATGAGAGGACACACACAAGCTAGGGACCCCAACGTAGAGAAATACTTTGGCGTAGTGTTGGGGCTCTTCTGCATTGATCAATTCAGTAGCTAAATTTCTCTTTATTCATATATTCATGGCAGTAATGCAGGTTCCATTTTTCACATTTCATTCTTGCAAGTGGCTATTGAATTTTTCATGTCATTATTCACACAGCAGTTTCTGCTATTCCATGTATTCCCCTTCCATAGTCACTGGTGTGCATACCTTATCTCCCCATAGTGATGTTTTTTAGGTTTTTTGCACCCAGTTCAGACATAGAATGGAGTTCCAAACGTTATTCCTTAATGTTAGTAGTTTTTCGTTTGTGAACCCTCCCCATACACACCTATTGCCAATCCACATTATACGTATATATAGCCTGGGTCTCAGCGTCCCATACACGGTAAGTTTTTTAACTGCATGAGAGGACACACACAAGCTAGGGACCCCAACGTAGAGAAATACTTTGGCGTAGTGTTGGGGCTCTTCTGCATTGATCAATTCAGTAGCTAAATTTCTCTTTATTCATATATTCATGGCAGTAATGCAGGTTCCATTTTTCACATTTCATTCTTGCAAGTGGCTATTGAATTTTTCATGTCATTATTCACACAGCAGTTTCTGCTATTCCATGTATTCCCCTTCCATAGTCACTGGTGTGCATACCTTATCTCCCCATACTTTTTAATAAAATAATCATAAAATAAAACATAATACAAATTCGCCGCAAAATTCTAAAATGCAAAATGAAGGATTTGTTTGGTGCGAATGTTAAATGTGTGTAATTGTTTGTGTTTCGTAACTGCAACAATTAGGATTTTCTACATTGCAGTGATATTATGGAGAAATCTTAAGTCAAAATGAATACCGCGGTTGCTATGGATACGCTCAGTGTGTTGATACTCTGCATTTGCAATAAGAAAACTAATTATAGCTAAAGTCTATTTATTAACATTTCAGAATAAATTGGCATAGACAGCAAGAGACAAGCCGTGTTAATACTACTGCATTATTACCCCTCCAAGGTTGGTACGTCTGTAGCTTCCGACATTTATCTTATGAAAATGTCAACAAAGCTCCTCAAACCCACTCACGCCAATAAGCCTGCTTCAGATCTGCCTAACTCACCAATTTTTTACAAGATCACAAACGTCCAACTTACAATTAGTTAGAATGTGGTGACATTTTGCAAAGAATCGCAGCTTGAAAAAAAAAAACAAATTGTGCAATATATTTTTTTTTATATGAGGCTCCTAATAATTATTTGGACTTTCTAATAAGTCAAATAATAGCTTTGCAAGAGAGGACCTCCACCTGCCTTGACATTTACAGAGCATATCATCACTAGGGATTAGAGAAGAGAGAACCTGTGTATGTTCGAGTTCGCTAGGTTTAAAAGACTTGACCTGAACTTGTTCCCGGACCCCGAACCCCATATAAATCAATCGGGACCCAAACTAATGGGTTTGACTGTAGTAACGAGTATATTTGAAGTCAATGATTGGGCATTTTGGCTCTCCGCTCATCTGCAAACAGCCATAAACACAGTATTTTTAGGGGGAGGGTGGATGTTTACTTTTTTGGACCATAGAATGTAAATTCAAAACACTGCACTCTCTTCAGCATGAGGTAATAGTAAAAGAAAGTCAACAGATTCGTTTTTATCGTGCAAACCAAGTGTCTTTATTTATGAACAAAGTTAGTGGGAGGGACTAAGGGACGTTTCGGCCCAAGCTGGGCCTTCTTCATACCAAGTTACACTCCAATCATAGATGAACTAATATCACAGAGGGAATTTTTTTTTTTTTTTTTTTTTTTTTTTTTCTCTCTCCTTTTTAGGGGGTTTTTTGGTATAGAAATGGTGAGGCACTCCACCCAGGATAGAAGGATTGTGGTAGTAGCAAAACGCAAGCCCTTGCTCGTGCTAGCAAATGAATAACTATTGGAATTTGTCCTTTTAAGTTGGGAGAGTTCAATAACTCGTGGTCCCTTAGGTTTACAGTAAGTGGATAAGGTCACGTATAATGCACTTTTGTCTAGAAGCATAGGGGGCTTACTTGCATCTGCAGGCTTTAGGATAGGAATGTAGCAGTGGGTAATGGAGTCCTCTTTGCAGCCGTCTTCCCAGACTGTGGCTTAGAGCCCTTTACTTTTACTTTTTTGGACCCACAGCATCCAAAAATGTTGTTTTTACCCCCTGTCAGAGCTATTCAGAGACTGCAAGCGGCTCTCACTGGGCTGAGAACCGAGTGTAGCCAAGCACCCCAATGCTCGATGAAGTGGTTAGCATACAAACAGCACCAAAACTCAGACAATTTTTTTTTTTAAAAGGCCATGTTCGGGTTTGAGCCCCGGACAACCAGTGTTAAGGATGAACCCTGACCTAGAGATAAGCGAAACCAAGGTTCGGTGTTCAGTGCTCGTACCAAACACAGACTTTACAAAAAAAACAGGCTTCAGATTTTGAGTTCTGGTGATTTATGCATGAACACCACTTGCAGGAGCATTGCTGTGCTCGGGGACGCTCGTTGCTCAACCAAGTTTGAGTTGCTTGCAGTGTATGAACAGCTGGCACTGAGGGCAAGAACAGCATGATCAGATATAGTATGGATTTCAAAAAATAATGGAAAAACGATGCCTATCTGCTCCTGGAAGTGTTCTGTTTATGGCTGGCTGCATGTGGGCGGAGACTCAAACTGCCCAGTTAGTGACTTCTATTGGGGTTTAGGTCAAGTTCGCATCCCAAACCAATCTTAATTTATAGTTCGGCTGCACCCACCAAACCGAACTTCAACGAGTCCGCTCTCAGGAGACCTGTGCGGTGTGCACAGGCCCCAGGAGGTGGCAAGAGAGACAGAGATGCCATCACTGAGCAGCTGGGAGGGTGAATTCACCGGCATCCCTGTCAGAGGGAGACAGCGGGACAATGCGAGGACTCTGGCATGGACATTACATCCACAATTGTTTGCAGGGCAATTGCCGCCATTTTGTTTCCTTTACTATGACCATTTTATAGTCATTTTACAGCACACAAGTTTGGGCCTCCATCAACTTATATCGGGTTTGGCATTCAGGGTCAGGTTTGGGTTTGGGTCCCGAATAGAGATGAGCAGAGATAAGTGAACCCATATAAGTTCAGTTCCACTAGTTCATCTGGACATTAGCTAAAGTTCAGTTTGGGAAACGGACTTGACCTGAACCCCAATGGAATTCACTAGTTGAGCTGTTCGGGTCTACGCCCACATGCAACCAGCCATAAACAAATTGCTTTCGGGGTGGAAGGGCAGTGTTTTTTTATTTTTTTTTTGTCTGGTGAACACTACATCGATCATGCTGTTGCAAACACCCCAGTGCAAGCCGATCAAGCACTGTAAGCAGCTTGCACTGGGCTCACCATTGAGCTTACCTGAGCACAGCAATGCTCCTGCTACTGGCTTGCAAAGAACCCAAAGTCCGAACATGAATTCTGTTTTTTATAAACTGTGTTTGGTACGCACACTGAACACTGAACCTTGGGTTTGCTCATCTCTACTAACTAGATATGAGCGAACACAAACAGTAAAGTTAGGTGTTCAAGACGAACACGGACTTTACAAAAAACTCAGTGTTCAAGTTTGGGGTTTGGGTGCTTTATGTATGCAAACCACTCAATAGAACATTGCTGTGGCTCTCAATGGGGGTAAAAATATTTTTTTGATGTAGTGCGTCCAAAAACAGCCTGCCTTCCCTCCACTGGAAATGCTCTGTTTCTCTGTTTGGACTTAGAGCCGAACTGCCTAATCACTGACATCAAAAGGGGTTCGTGCTCCGGGATCATGTCTGAATCCCAAAGTGAACTTTATCTAAAGTTCCGCTTAAACCAAACTTTCACGGGTCCGCTCATCTCTACCTATCAACACAAGAGATGAGCAAACCTGAACTGTAAAGGTCGGGGTTTGTACTGAACACTGGGTTTCTGGGGCTCGAACCTGAACATGGTCTTTTAAAAAATGTCTGTGCCTGAGTTCAGGTGCTGTTCGTATGCTGAACACTCAATCAATCATTGAGGTGCTCAGGTACACTCAGTGTTTAGCCCAGTGAGAGTCATTTGCAGTCTCTAAACGGCTCTCACTGGAGATCAAAACAATGTTTTCAGATGCTGTGTCAAAAGAAGCCCCACTCTCCTTCCCCCCGAAATGCTGTATTTATGGCTTTCTGTATGGGGGCAGAAAGCAGAACTGCTCAATAATTGACTTCCATTATACTCGCTACCTAAATCAACCCCGTTGGTTTGGAACCCCATTGACTTATATAGGTTTGGGTCCGGGACCAAGTTCAGGTCAAGTCTGGGTCCCAACACGCACTTTTAGCTAAAGTCCATCCGAACTCGGTGAACCCGAATATACACGATTCCGATCATCTCTAATCACTAAACATCAAAACTAACTAGAGATGAAAGGATCATTTGAAATTCAAATTCACCAGCTTCACCAAATTTTTCCCAAAAATTTGGTTTGCAGTGAATACATTTGCTGTCAATCACATGATGGAAAAGCCTACACTTGCTTGGAAAATATATATTGAACATATTCCAGTACATTGAACATTCCAGTGCCTGCCGCATGCTAGTGCTGCCATCTGCTGAGAAGTTCCGAAGGTGGAGGCATTACTTTTCATTCAACCCTCATATAACACTTTGAGTTATGGTAGTGTAAGAGACTGGTAATAGCAAGGTGTACTTCTTGGTCTAAAAACACCTGGTAAAACTGTCCCTGTTTGTGTGTATTTATCATGAGGGATTGTTTTCGACCCCTATTCAGGTCACAAATGGTATAGGGGCTATGCCCAAAGGAGATAAAATAGGGAGACCAGAATTCAATGTAAAGAGATAAACACATCTTTACTGGAATTCCTTAAATTTGAAATCTGTCAGCAAATTGTTGCTACCTCTTCTGAGAGCTGCATGATCTACACAAAGAAACCTGGATTCCAATGATGTATTACTAAGCTTAATTGATGCAGTGGTTCTGACAAAATCAGAAGTTTTAGATTTCTTTGCTAAGAAAGCTGTCCTTGCCCACACCAGGCTCTGTATGTACAATATCTATATACAGTGAGCTGATTATCCCAGCAGGTCATAAGCCGGAAAAGCCAACCTAAATTTGAGGAGCATAACTCCTCAAATTTCCCAGAAAAAAAACCACACAGCTGTGAATTCTAATTTTGTCTGATCCACTCATCTCTAGTAGTCAACAGTTGTATTCAAATGGCATGTACAGGTCTAATATCAATCAATTCAGTCAGACTATGACTATATAGTAGCAGCAGTTTCCTATTCGCAGATTGAGACTACTACTTTTGCTTTCAATCTGCTTCAGCACCAAAAGTTGGCCAATACTATCAGTTTAGGCCTTTTTCTATCCCTAGGTGGAATGAGCTGTACGCTCTAGCCTCCTATCTCTACGCTGTTCGATAATAAAATGACATTCCTTGGCGACGGCGTGATAGTTGCAAGACATTATGGTGAAGTCTGCCTGGCCTAACTTGATGCATCAGCAAACTCTGAGTCTTCAGAAGTGTGTGATATGGTGTGAGGCCTTTATGCTTCTTTCTCTTGCCAATTCTCATGGATCGAATCTCAGAGTGCTTAAATTCTCGTCAAATTGTGGATTTCAGGAAATTCGACACTAGCTCAGTCCTTCAAGGATCAATTGACTCATTTCTACAACTAACCTTTTAGCTGGTAATGTGATTCCTAGCATGATATTAGAAATTTGTTAATAAATTTTATTGATGAAATTTAGAAATAAGCAAATTATTTTGATAAGCAGATTCGACTTAGTCTGAATAAAATTTGGTCCAAATCTAATATGCCCCAAAAAGATGTTTATTATTTATTGAGGCCTCTAAAGACTCCAAAGTTTCATAAACAGGTCAGTAAAGGAGTCAAAAATGATAAATTAAATTCCTTTGTTCTGCTTCTGTTCCACTGCGGAGGCCTCTGATGTCATTATTATTATTATTATTATTTATTTATAGAGCACCATTAATTCCATGGTGCTGTACATGAGAAGGGGTTACATACAGAATACATACGCAAGTTACAGTAGACAGACTAGTACAAAGGGAAGAGGGCCCTACCCTTGCGGGCTTACATTCTATAGGATTATGGGGAGGAGACAGTCGGTGGGGGTGCAGATCGGACGGCAGCTCCGCACGGTGGTCGGGCGGCGGCTCCGCACGGTGGTCGGGCGGCGGCTCCGCACGGTGGTCGGGCGGCGGCTCCGCACGGTGGTCGGGCGGCGGCTCCGCACGGTGGCCGGGCGGCGGCTCCGCACGGTAGTGAAGCAGTGAGGTCATTGTAGATTATAGGCATTTCTGAACAGATGGGTTTTCAGGTTCCGTTTAAAGCTTGCAAGGGTAGGGGTTAGTCTGACGTGTTGAGGCAGCGAGTTCCAGAAGACTGGGGATGCTCGGGAGAAGTCTTGGAGTCGCTTGCGTGAGGAGCGAATGAGAGACGAGGAGAGAAGGAGATCTTGGGAGGACCGGAGGGGACGTGTTGGAGTGTAGTGGGAGATTAGTTCAGAGATATACGGAGGAGACAGATTATGCACAGCTTTGTAGGTCAGTGTTAGTAGTTTGAATTGGATGCAGTGGAAGATTGGGAGCCAGTGGAGGGACTTGCAGAGGGGAGAAGCGGGGTGGTATTGAGGAGAGAGGTGGATCAGACGGGCAGCAGAGTTCAGGATGGACTGGAGAGGGGTGAGCGTGTTAGCAGGGAGGCCACAGAGGAGGATGTTACAGTAATCGAGGCGGGAGATTATGAGGGCATGCACTAGAATTTTTGTAGATTGCGAGTTGAGGAAAGGACGGATTCTGGAAATATTTTTGAGTTGAAGTCGGCAGGAGGTGGTGAGGGATTGGATGTGTGGTATGAAGGACAAAGCAGAGTCAAAGGTCACTCCGAGGCAGCAAACTTTGAGTGCTGGCGAGAGCCTGGTGTTATTTATTGTAATAGATAGATCAGGTGGAGAGTGTAGGTGAGATGGAGGAAAGATGATCAGTTCAGATTTGGCCACATTGAGCTTTAGGAAGCGAGAGGAGAAAAAGGAGGATATAGCAGATAGACACTTTGGGATTCTGGACAGCAGAGATGTGACATCTGGGCCAGAGAGGTAGATCTGAGTATCGTCGGCATGTCATGGTGGGGGCTCCGAGTGGTGATCTGGCCGTTCCAGGCGCAAGCGATAGGCTTTTTGTAATGGGAAGTAAAAATAATATTTAAAAAGGGGAGAAAGAAAAAAAAAATAATTATAAATATAGAGTTTCTGACGCCAGTTGGGATGTTTGGCTGTGGTATGGCTGGACACTGCTGGTGGGCCCCAGGAGTTAGGTAGTGAAGCGCAGTGCCAGAGGGTTGTTCTCTTGCTCACCCAATTAGGGCTGGTTCGTGGGGGATGTGTTGAGGTAGAGATGGAACAGCTGTGAATAAATCAACCAAAGACAGGACAGGGGGCTTTTACCTTTTACTGAAGCTCTGTATAACAGTTTGGAACGTTCTTTTTAGCCTTTCAATGATGGTGGTTTTCGCTGCCCCGATGGAAGTTTGACTTCTCTGCTGTGTGTTGATGGTGTACTTCTGTCTGTAACTCTCACCAAGGCCCACAATACATGCCAAATAGATGGCAATACACATGTAATTGTGTGATATTATTTGTGGCGACTAGACACAGTGTGCCACACTTTTGCAGCTCCCAGGCAAGGCCTTTTCTCACCTTGGATCAGTTTGTGGATGGATCTCTATAGTCTGGGTCTTTTGGCATTGGCCTGAACCAAACATATGTTGCATTCCACATGACTGTATCATCAGAAAAAGTTAGACTAGCCAACAATCATCATTAATTGACTGTCGATTGGCTACAAAGTAGCACGTTTAATTGCTTGTTTACCTCGGTTGACCGCACTCCCTCTGCACACAGAATGATTGTTAATAGCTCGTTCTACGTGCACAGACTGGCATTGGTCTTAGCAGCACATGTCCTATTTAGATATGAACGATCTTAATCAGAAAAGATCGGAAAATTACAAAATCGTATGGTCATTGGCGGGATCGGGTTGGGATCAAAAAAACGAACAATTGACCGAAAAGTCGGAAATGTTCGGTTTGGATAGGTACACAATCGGTTTGCATAAACCATCCTCTTCCAGCCCCATCACAGACATTTCAAGTATTGGCATAGCTATGGTTGGCCAGGGAAATCACTGAAGCAAAATGGTTATTTATAGACTGGGGGCCCAATAACCATGGGCCTCTCCAGCCTGAAAATACCAGCTGTCTGGCTTTATTATGGCTGGTGAAAAACAGGAGAAGAGGAAATAGATTGTGCAAAATATTTTATTTTCAAAAAGGGGGAACAAAGGGGGTTCAGGTGGAAATGCATAAAACATTAAGTGATTAAAAACTTTTAATCACTTAATGTTTTATGCATTTCCACCTGAACCCCCTTTGTTCCCCCTTTTTGAAAATAAAATATTTTGCACAATCTATTTCCTCTTCTCCTGTTTTTCCCATGTTTACATGGAATTTGCGCTTGCGGCGTGTAACCTAATGGTGGCACTCTGACCGCAGTTATGATTATGATGGCATCATGGAGTCTTCCTAACTTTATCATGACTGGGTATCAAAATTGTGTGTGGGGGTTCCGGACTGCACACCGTTTTTTGAAATTATTTGTTGTCTGGGGGCTGCAGCCTGTAGCCGTGGGCTTTATATGTGCTAGTATGAATATACAGGGGAACTGCACAGTATTTTTTTATTTATTTTACACTGGTATAATACTGTCAGAAAGGTTGGGGGCACAGTCAGACTGCAGCCAATAAGAGACTCCGGTGGGCGGGGAAAGCAGTGAATATGTATAAGGGAAAATTATCGGTCCTGTAAGTAGCATTAGCGCTGGGCGGAGACTCGGTAAGTATAACCTGCTTTATTTATTCTTTATTTTCTTTCTTTTGCAGCCCTTCTACACTATTTGCAGCCCCCTGCACCATTTTATAACATAAGTTTTGCCTCCCATTTAATTCAATAGGCTCCACTGAGATCGTCAATCTGATTGGAGAACCCAGGCAGGTTCGGTGATCCCGACTCGATCCAATAATCAGTAGGATTGCTCATCTCTAGTTTAAAAATTGTTCTAGGCAGAGAATAATCTTGTGTAAATAGGAGTCCTTTTTATACAAGACTATTTTCTGAATAGAACATATAACGTTCCTCTCACAGAGGAGTGAGAGAGGCAGTAATCATGTAGTACATAAGGTGGCACTAGGGCTACTTAGAGACTTGGGGAAGTCAGGCAAGCCGGGGTCAGAACCGAGAGGGCACGAAGAGACACAGGAAGCAGACAGGAGAGAGGTGATCAGACAAGCCGGAGGTCGGGTACCAGAAAAATAAGTATAAACACAAGGGACAGGCAGAAGAATAGTCAAGAGACAGTCAGAGGTCGAGTACCAAGATCAGTCACTATAACCAGGAGACAGGTGTTTATCACAAATTAGCCAGAGAATAAGACTGGTATGAACTCCCTCAGATAAAAGAGAGCCACAGCCCGGAAGTGGCACAAGTGAGTAAGCTCTTCCCACAGCCGGCGAACAACCTAGTGCAGGTAACAGCCCATCACAGGGCAGAGAATAACGTGAACGTAAGCAGAAGAACCCAATAGACGGTCCTGGTGCAGAACCACACCGCAAGTCAAGGTCATGAAAAAACAATTTTTAAGCAAGCTTTAAAATGATTTTGGCCAACAAATAAAGTTTTGCCTGTTCACTGGATGTCTGTTAGGCCATTTACTCTAAGGGGGGCTTTACACGTTACGAAATTGTTACCGATATATCGTCGGGGTCACATTAGTGACGAACATCCAGCGCCGGTAGCGACATCGCAACGTGTAAATCCTAGGTGCGATGATGAACGAGCACAGAAGCGTACAATATCGCTGATATGTGTAACGTCGTTCATTCCCATAATGTCGGTTCGACCGCAGATACGATGTTGTTTGTCGTTCCTGCAGCTCCACACATCGCTGTGTGTAAACCCTCAGGAGCGACAAACATTTCCTTACCTGCGTCCCGACGGCAATGCGGAAGGGAGAAGGTGGGCAGGATGTTATGTCCCACTCATCTCCGCCCCTCCGCTTCTATTGGCCGGCCGATTAATGACTTCACGGTGACGTCGCTGTGATGCCAAACGCACCTCCCCCTTGAAGGAGGGATTGTTCGGCAGTTACAGCGACGTCGCCGAGAAGGTATATGCGTGTGAAGCTGCCGTAGCTATAATGTTCACTATGGCATCAATCACCACATATCGCATGTGCGACGGGGGCGGGTGCTATCGCGCTGGACATCGCTAGCAATTGCTAGCGATGTGCAATGTATAAAGCCCGCCTAACTGATTATCGGGAGACGATTGTCCCTAGGAGCCCTCATTCATATTAATCGGTCTGTGTAAATGCATTCTTTGTTGAACTGAGCTAACAGCAAAAAATTGAACCCAAAAACATTGAGTGATTATTTACCTTACAGATATATTTTTCTGGAATTTGTTAATTACAGTCATTTAATACAACAATAATGCTCCGTCACACACTGAGGTGCAGATGACTCTTCAGTAACCTTATTGTATTTTTTATTTATTTTTTTTGCTTTCCAATTATTTCTAAATTAGATTAGAAGTTTCCAATTTGTATCACTGAATAAACTTAACCGAAGTAAATTAGATTTTAAAGATCTCAGAGCATGTCTCATCCCACGGTCTATTCTGAAGAAGAGCTCTCACGGTAGATAAGTGCTAATCACATTACTTACGTTACATGAAGAAGAGAATTCATAAGGCGAAGGTCATCATCCTTCGCATGTGAACATATCAGGGGGCTTTGAAACGTACTCTTTGGCTTGTTCCTATTTGTTCTGCGGTGAGGAAAGTCTACGTGATACGAGACGAGAGCTTCACTGAGCATTCTCATGGTGCTATTGTTATATTAGCTGAATTTTACCTTTCCTGAGGCTCCATCACAGGTTTGTGTGTATGCTGTTGTGACCTGCTGAAATGAAATACATCAATCAACTCTGAAACACAAAATAGGTCTACAGTATGAAAAAACGTTAGAAGGGCCACAAGAATTAATGTCTCTGAAGCTTGGAGCAATTCGACTGATAATGTTGGACAGCTGTCAGATGAGTACATAAATGCCTCCAGGGGTTAGATGAGCATTCAATATATTAATGCCTATCGGGCATTCCCTGGTGAGCAAATAGAGGGTTAATATAATAAATGGTGACTGTTGATAAAGAGTAGTTGTCAAATAAATTCACCAATGTACCAATCTTTGTGTACTTTTTGGAAATATTCTCTGATCAAAAGATATTGCGTCTGAATTGTATAGGCAGAGGCTTTAGAAGAGTTTTTCCAGTTTGAAAACTCATTTTCAATTCACCCTCCACACGGATACATTTGAATGCATACAATTGAACAGACTTGATATGTTTGTGATTTGCTTTTGGTGACTCGAAACAAATAGATGAGTAAATCAATGAAATGGTAGATCAATGTGTTCATCTTGACTGCTGATACTGAATATTTGCCAATTGACTTGACAAACGCTTAACCTTGACCGAGTCTTTTGTTAGTTGATTTCATTATAATCTATTTTTTACTTCTTTTTGTTATCTTTTAGGAGCTGACAAGCACAAATATCTAAAAACCTATCTGTACCATGGGATACAATAAAGAGGACAATGTGGCTTACGTTTGTAATTTTTATTATTTTAAAGAGGCAGTGCCAAAATCTCTATTTACTCACAAGTTGAAAAATGGTACACTAATAGGGATAAGTGAATCCAAAATGTAAAGTTTGGGGGGCAGTATTGAACACCGGGTGTCCGAGTCTCAGACCCAAACACAGACTCTTCGCTGTATGTCCAGTTCCTGTTTAGGTTTGTCATCCAAATAAAGCTTATTGCAAGGCTGCAGAATAGCCAATTAGCAAGCTTTATCAGTAGAGGCACTTATGGCCCCATGACAGCCATGTCAAGTATTGGCATGGCTGTGATTGGCTTAAGCACCACTTGAAAAAAATTACATTGGCTTTACCCTATTTTTGGTAGCAAACAAATGACAATGTGCTGCAACCTCCAGCTGTCTGCTTTACCATGGCTGCTTATCAAACATAGAGGGGCTTTCACACCATTTATTTAAATTCTCTAAATAAATAATTAAGAAAAATGGTGTGGGGGTTCCCCTCATTTTTGATAACTAGCCAAGGTAAAGCAGACAGCTTTAGCTCATATTGTCAAGATGGGAAGGACCATAGTTATTGGCCCCTCGCAACCTAAAAATACTAGCCCGCAGCCGCCCCAGAAGTGGTGCATCGATAAGAAGCCCGTCTGAGCATGACAAATGTTGAGAAAAAGGGATTGGGATTCTTTTAAAGAAGTTATGAAGGAATTTCTAGTTAACATCAAAGATCTAAAATTTAAGTCCATCGTGGAGAACATTCTGAAATATTTCAAAGCCTTGGGTTGTCTGATGGCTTTGAAGATACATTTTTTACATTCCTGAGTCGACCATCAGGGTTTTCGATAGGGGGGTACCCTGGCGCCGGGACTACGGATACTTTACTCTCGATGGGGTTATCACAGGTGGTCGGTCCCGGCTTCGTGCCCTGGGCGCTCACTCTGCGGCTATGGAATGGGGTACAGGGATGATTTTGGGGATATATGTGACGCCACCTGTGGTGTCTGGTAAGCGGGATATACCAGCGCTGCCCGCGGCCGGCCTCTGAGGCGATGGTGACGGCAGCTTAAGATCTCTCAGCTCCCCACAGGTGGAGCTATTTTACCTCAGGGCGGCGGGTCGCTGACCAGGAGGGAAGCGACCGAGCGGTGATGGCTGCCTTCTTCTCTGACGTCGCAGGGTCCTGTCGAATGGCGGAGAGATGACACACCAAGTCCACATCAGCTTAAACAAGTCCTTTTTACTTAAATAGGGTTTGTTTTGCACAGTACACAGCAGAACAGTTCGGTTACGAGAAGGCCAATGGTCACAAATTTTGGAGGAGATTTAATGACAGAGTTTTTCTCTGAGGTAACCTTTCTTTGTCTCTTTCTCGGCCCCTGCTCTGAAGGCTCTGTGACTCCCTATTTGACCCACTCATTAGTCTCGTCACTGGTTTTCCCAGGGGTCTGATGCTGCTCGATTTCTTTATCTTTCCCGCAACAGCGTCATGGACTCGGCTTGGGGTTAGTAGTCAGACTCTTGATGGGTACCGGGACTCCTCTTAATTAGGATCCCAGGTTAACGGTCAATGGTTTTGGGGATAAACCTGACACACCTCCTCGGTCCCGTTATACCGGTGTCGACCTGAACTCTTCAGCCGGCTCAGACCTAAAGCATCCCCTTTCCGTCTGGGTTACCCCTTTTCCAGTGTCTTTCTTTTCTTTTGGGGTACCCTCGCTCAGGACGTCGGGCCTATGTTATTTCTAGCCCTTCTTTCAGTCATCAATTTACTCTCATCGCTTCTTGTCACTCCTTACTGACTGACTGTTAACTGACTAACTGTCACCCAGTCATCCTGGCAACCACGTTGCGTCTCACGCTCAGCTAGGCTCCACTCACCAATGGACCTACTATATAAACAGTCCCAGGAATATGAAGGTAGAGGCTGCTGAGTCAATGTTACTCAATCTAATATAAGACTCTGCATTTCTTCTCTCTTTCACCTGTGACCAAAGAGCACTGCACCTTGCTGTTAAGGTGCTGTATTCCCCTGTATTGCCTAACCACAGGGGCGCCACATACCCCCTTAGTTAATCACACTCGTCCCCGAGTGTGGCAACAAGGTTTGGGTTAAGCTAAACATTTATTTATAATTTAACCATAACATGTTGGTAATATTTACTCTACTTTTTTTTAACAGTCTTAAAAATAAAAACTACAAAAATTGCCACATACCCATTTGGACAACTTTCCTGAAAATATTGGTGCCGTTATCGAAGAACAAGGAGAAAGATTTCATCAGGGTATCCAGAGATGGAACAGGATTCCAAGGTAGATGGAAAGTAAACTTGATGGTGCCTACTACTGGATGCTTCACTGAGAAGATCCACAGACCTTCTATAATAGAAAAGGAATCAAAAAAAGATTTGAAGAGAAAAGGAAAAGGCATAAGAATTACTTTCCAATGAAGTTGCAGAAGGAATGTTCAATAAAGTTTTATATATAATATTGTGTACATGTTCAGTAACAATAAAGATTTTTCTTGTTCATCTTGCTTGAACGTAATTTCAACATTTTTCAAAATCCAAATATGATGGTTAAAAATAGAAGGGTTTTTTTAATCAGAGCATAAGAAAACATAAAAATCAGCCATTGGATTTGAATTGTTTTCTTCATAAAGCCAAATTTTGCATACCTGTACACCTGCAGTGGGTAACCTAGGCTCTTGACATGTTGATGTAAAGCCTGCTTTACACGTTACGATTAAGCATACGATATCGTATGCGATCGTAACTGCCCCCATCATATGTGCGGCACGTTCAATTTGTTGAATGTGCCGCACAAACGATTAACCCTCGTCACATGTACTTACCCGTCCATACGACCTCGATGTGGGCGGCGAACATCCACTTCCTGGAGTGGGAGGGATGTTTGGCGTCACATTGACGTCACACGGCAGCCGGCCAATAGAAGCGGAGGGGCGGAGATAAGCGGGACGTAAACATCCCGCCCACCTCTTTCCTTCCGCATTGCCGGCTGGAGCCGCGGGAAGCAGGTGAGATCTGTTCATCGTTCCCGGGGTGTCACACACTGCAATGTGTGCTGCCTCGGGAACATTGAACAACCCGACGTGCAATTCTTCAGGATTCAACGACGTGTATGCGATGAACATTTTAACGTTCAAACGCAATCGCACGTAGATATTACATGCTACAATGTAACTTACGATGCCGGATGTGTGTCACTTACGACGTGACCCCGCCGACACATCGTAAGATATATTGTAGCGTGTAAAGCGCCCTTAACTTTGACATGTACCACGTACTTAAACATTTTGCAGCCATTTCATAGTTCTTCTTGGAACAATAATATTGCCTTCTTTCCTCAGGATAATAAACCCTCTCACAATATAACCATTTTTGGAAAATGGCTTGAGCAACACATAAAAGAGTTCATGATCCCTAACCACTGGATTCACTAGTCCAATCCAGAAACTTTCTAGTCACCCTCCATTTTACCTCAGATTGACTGGTTGTAACTTGTGCTGATTAGAGATGAGTGAACCTGAGGTTCGATTTTTAAACTGAACACCAACTTAAAAAATCATGGTTCGGGTTCGGTGTTTGGATGCTTTATGTGTGAACATTGCTGTGCTCATCCCAGTGCAAGACGCTTGCAGTGTTTGAATAACTCGCACTGGGGGTAACACTAGCACAATTACATGTAGTGTGCAATTCAAAAATTTGTTTGAAAAAACCCACCCACCCTCCTCCAGAAGTGAGTATGTGGAGACTCAAAATGCCAATCAGTTACTTGCTCCAAGGATCGGGTCAAACTCAAACCAGTGGAGGCTCGGCTCGTTTGCTGCCGGCGAACCAAATCTCCACGGAATCGCTCATCTCTACTGCTGACCATATTTTCAGCCCATCACTTTTAACTGATGACCTTATGTGATAAACCACACATTCTGCTAAATGGTGCCATACCTCCTCCTTATGAGATCTTCCCTGCCCCCCTAATAGAAACTATGCCTTTGAGCATACACCTAGGCTAGTTAGTACTCCACACTTTCCATATCGTTGTGTTCTAGAACCTTCTAATTCTATCATCTGGTCTCACAACACTCATAAATAATAGTAAATTCACCATGATCCATCTCTTAGGACCTAGAAAATAAAACATACAGTGTATACAGGACAACAGAACTTATATGCTGTATATGGATGTACAAAATACAAATAAGAGATGTTCAAGAGGCAGACCCTGATTCGTAAAAAGGCCTTTGAATCTGGGTGTGCCTTGCTAGAAATCCTACTCTAGTCCCTGCTGGAGTAGGATTTTTGGCATAGCAAAGTTGAAGACTCCCACTTTGCGAGAACACCACAAGTCACACTATTTTAGTACAACATCAAGATGCTCTAAAATTCTACGACTTTCAAAGCTTGTTATGCCAGAATACTGACAGTAAAACTTTGACGAATTGGGCTCAATGTCATTAATGAATAGATAAGAAGTGCATAGTCTACAAAGAATGTGTATTACCTATTTCTTAATCATTTTACAATAATTGTTAAACACACATTGCACACGAGCGAGCATAAAACAAGATCTTTCTGTATAGACACAAAATTATCTACAAAAAACTGGAGACACCTTTTCTAACCTCTACAGCAGATATTATTCCCCATTCCAAGAAAGGTTAGCAATTTCTTTTCATAGCACATAAATCCTCCCAGCTATACTATTGTATTGCATAGAGAATTATCATACAAACAAGATTGACATCTGAGCTCTGGCATGGGGAAAGTGTAAAAAGAATGAAAGTAGCCTTGACTAGACAAAAGAGTTAACATGCAAACATACCATTGTTCAAGAAGCTTAATAACCTCATATAACAAAGCTCTCAGTCACAAATAATACATAGAGGTAACCTTGTCTTTAATTACTAAAAAGAATAGATTATCTGTGCCAAAATGTACTTTAATTTTATTTTCCCTTTTAGTATGTTATAAACCAAGTTTTGAATATTTTAATAATAACTATAAACATTTAATTTGGGTACCAAAATATATAAAATTGTGTATTTTTTTAGAGATTCATAATATGGATTTAATTAAAAAGTTGATTAATTATGCCAAATAAAGGAAATAGCAGTTAGGAGTTTACAAAACATGCACAAATAAAAAGATAGACACCTTGTGTCACAATGACTATGGGATAGTGGGACACCGGGGCTCCTATGCTGTCCCTCAGGTTAGGGAGGGGTGGGGGCCTATGTTATCCCTAACCTCAGGAATACTCCTAAGAGTGGAAAGGCCTGAGTCTCCTTCCTGGCCCTGCTGCTAACCAGTCCTAATCTGATTCTCCCTCCACCTCCCCCAAGGAAAGGACTTTACAGGAGTAAGATGAAACCCACAGATAATGACAATGGGAAACCAAAACTCTGTCACACAGCACACACACACACAAAGGTAAAGACAATAAGAGATTCAGGAGGAAAAACAAGAGCAGTAAGGAAGCTACAAAACAACAGGGGTAAACTCAACAACCGCACCAAGCAATAAGCACAACTTTCACCACAAATTCTTGGACACCACAGCTCACAGGCCAACATAGCAAACTATAACTGGCATGGTTGGAAGGTTTCAACCAGCATAAATAGGAGGGGATCAGATGTGATAGTTTTCCTCATAACATGTGATCAAAGGATCAAGCAGACCAGCCAAGATGAACTCTTGCTAGCCTGCCTATGAATCAGCACCCAGCAGGTCAATGCCCTAGTCTGCCTGTATGTATCCCAGACGCCAGACAAACCATGGAGCCGAGTGTCACAATTTGCAATCTGAACAGAGCCCGACGCCACCATGACAGTTGGTGAAGTTTGTGCAAAATCACTGTGTGACAACTTGAACCAATTTCAGAAAACTACATTCCTTCTGTCCTCTTCAGAGTTCCCCTAACAAATTACACCATGTAATTTAAACTTTTGAGTAGTGATGGTCGAACCACCCCAATGTTCTGGATCAAAAGACTCGCCCGAACAATTTGTAAAGTCCGTGTTTGGGGTTGGAGATAACACGAACTTGCGTCCGAATCCCAAATTTGGACTTTACAGTTATGGGATGGGATGAGGTGGGGCTGTAAAATAAAGAAAATAGTTAACAATAAACATTGCATTATACTTACAGCTCCCGTGACGCGTCCTACAGACTCTTTCTTCCGGTCGCTTCTGCTTCCGGGTCCGAACATTAACTTCCAGGGGTATTCTCTGCACTGCTCGTCACTCGGCAGTCTTTGGCTATTTTCAACCGTGTTCGTGGTGACGTCAGGGTTCACCCGAGTCCATGGCTGAGCCATGGACTCGATTGAACTTTGACTGTCAGTGTCAGCCTGCTATATCTGTGCGAGGAGACAAACACAGGTCTGCTCACACAGACTCAGCTGAGAGCTGTCACAGACTTCACCCAAGTGCACAGCTGAGGCTTGCGTATGACTCCTGCGAGTCTCGCATTGGTATCACCCAGCATGGTGCACACTCTCCTGGCAGGAGCGCCTCAGGATTGTTTCCAATCTCCCACCATCCACTTTTCTTACTTTTTTTGAAACTTAAGCTGACTCTTCTTATGACAATATTGAAGTCGAGGCTTCTTAACCTTTTTTCGGGCCAACATTCCAGACTTGTGTAACGTGTGTCACATGGAGATTACATGAGCATCTGTGATCTCACTAATACGAAGCATTTGAGCCATCTCCACTGTTGTGTTTCTTGTGCCGGAACTGATAGACTTTGTGATGAGCCATCTTATTGACTCCAATATTTTGCTTGGACATCCACCTTTTGTCTTTTGAATGGATAGATGGACATCATTTCATATTCTTCCTCCTGTCATTGCACTCACAGGATGCAGTTTGAAGAAAATCATAAAAGTAACCCAAGCCTTGATTCTGGATCCATGTCCGCTGCTGTGGAGAAAAATGAAGGTTCAGTTCATGGTGTGGATGAGAAGGTGCTTTTATTTACTTGTTTCAAAGTGAAACCTCACTTCTTCCTCAGAAAGGTAACCCTGTAGTTTCAGCAAGGGACTGGGTGGAAGACAAAGCGAAGGAACTGGCGGCACTCTCAGCCATCCAATCTAAAACTGCCTCCACTTGTTCTGGCCTCACGATTCATGCAGCAGTACTCTGGCCTAATAAATTATACAGAACATCCTGTCGTGAGCAATGACATGCACCAGAGGATTTAGTTTTATTTGGGCATGTAGCAGGCAAAGTCCGATCACGTCCTCTCCCTGCAGCAGCTCCACCACCAGCAAAAGCACCATGACTACGCCTCCCATTTGATGCTCTCCTCATTCTTTGCACCCCAAGAAAATGCAGAATATAACAATTGGCTGTATACTGAGAGACTTCCCAGCAGTTTATTAAACTGCCTGTATGTGGAGTACCCCCACAGACCCTTTTTATAAGAATACCCCCAAAGAGTCCTATGTTGAAATTTCCCCCACAGACCCTTAAGAGTTCCCACGCAGAACCTGATAAAGGGTGGCCACACTGACCTTTTTTTAAATGTACCCGCACAGAACCTGGTGCAGAGTACATAACCTTTTTTTAAGAGGACCCCCACAAACCCTTTTTTAAGAATACCCTGGTGCAAAGTGGCCACACAGAGGGACCACTTTTTGCATAAGTAGGCAGACAGAGGAGTAAGAGGAGTAACTCTCACTGTCCTTCACTCTAGCTGTGTCCTGTCCCTATGCTAGTGAGAGCAAAATGGCCGTGATCCAACAGCTATACAAGCGGGGGCACATGTGTGCTATGGCCAATCACAGTCATGTCAAAATTCAGCATGTTTGTGATGGCCGTAAAAAGTGTCCACAGCCAAAAAGCTTTTTGATTGGCTGTGCTTTAGTCTTTGAACAAACTTTATTCACCATCCAAAACATATCCGAACTCTGAACTAGACCACTGACGTTCAGGAGAAATCCATGTTCGAATTGCAGCTCCAAACACTAGGTGTCCGGTATAAACCCTGAAATCTACACTATGGGTTCACTCTAACCTACTCAGAGGGTGTACATAAATAGTTAATTGACCTTTTAGGGGAAGGTTAGGCTCCAGAATTGTAATGGGAAGCTCCAGGGTCCCCAATTCAAAAGTAAAAGAGTTCTCCAAATATGATATGCCACTTACAGCTGTAGTGGCCTTTTTACGGGGCAGAGGACAATTGAGCTTTTTGAAGGCACCAAAGCCAAGATGCAACAGCGACCTCTGCGCCATGTATACATAGGTCCCTGGGAGCTTCACAAAAATGAATTTTTAATTTTATTTAGAGCTAGATTTTAATTAATAATCTGGAAATTGACAGCGTGTATACAAGCCTAGTTATGGCATCACTGAACTATGTCAGAGCTAAAACATTTTAGCCATTATCCTTAGACATCTATCTTAGAAACTGCAGTGTGTGCAATAGAGACTGAATAACATTAGCATATTTGGTGTCTCTAGTGGCAGTGGCAAAGGGTCAGACAACCATGACTTGTTATTCCAAGCTAATAGGATGTTTTCTCCAAAACAAATTTATTTTTAACATTTCTTTTCCCTTCTTCTATCCTGAACATGAAACACTTGCAAAACATGGCTCTGCAGCAAAGAGTTTAAAAGCAATGTGCAAATGTTTTCTTCTTCTCTGCCTCTGGTGTAGACATAAGCATCATATCGATTTTTTATCCTTTTGTTTCTACTCTGAGCTTACTCATTAGGGGCATCTGTTTCACATCTAAGTTATCTAACAAGTCATTGTCGTTCCCATCCTCCAACCATTGGCAAATATCATTAGGTGTCTAACTGAAACTCGATGCTGGCCATACACTTCACTTTTGATTTTGTTGTAGATGGCAAAATTTAAAGTCATATGACAAAAAATATTTTAAAGTAATGCTGAAAAAAAAATGTTATAGTTACTGTATATGAGAAATATAATAATTTACAGATAAAAATAAATATTTGAGAACTTTTTTTGTTATTTGAGCATCTAAAGGTATTTATACGGGACCTTTGTATTTTTTCTAATGAGGCTAAGGGCTTAAAGTGAACCTGCCAGGTGCAATATGCACCCAGAGCCACGAGCAGTTCTGGGTGCATATTGCTAATCCCTGCCTAAAGGCCCAGTCACACTAAACAACTTACCAGCGATCCCAACAACGATACAACCTGATAGGGACCGCTGGTAAGTTGCTAGGAGGTCGCTGGTGAGATGTCACACTAAGCGACGCTCCAGCGATCCCACCAGCAACCTGACCTGGCAGGGATCGCTGGAGCGTCGCTACACGTGGAAGCATGCTGCGCTTGGTAACTAAGGTAAATATCGGGTAACCAACCCGATATTTACCTTGGTTACCAGCGCACACCGCTTAGCGCTGGCTCCCTGCACACCTAGCCACAGTACACATCGGGTTAATTACCCGATGTGTACTGCAACTACATGTGCAGAGAGAAGGGAGCCGCGCAGACCGCTTAGCGCTGGCTCCCTGCTCTCCTAGCTACAGTACACATGGGGTTAATTACCCGATGTGTACTGCAGCTACATGTGCACAGAGCAGGAGCCGGCACTGACAGCTGAGAGTGGCGGAGGCTGGTAACGAAGGTAAATATCGGGTAACCAAGGACAGGGCTTCTTGGTTACCCGATGTTTACCGTGGTTACCAGCGTCCGCAGAAGCCAGCTCCTGCTGCCTGCACATTTACTTGTTGCTCCGTAACTGTCACACACAGCGATGTGTGCTTCACAGCGGGAGAGCAACAACTAAAAAATGGCCCAGGACATTCAGCAACAACCAATGACCTCACAGCAGGGGCCAGGTTGTTGCTGGATGTCACACTAAGCAACATAGCTAGCAAGTTTTGCATCAGCAGCGATGTTGCTAGCGATGTTGCTTAGTGTGACGGTACCTTAACCATCCTTGTATCTAGTAGCATAGATAAAAAGATCTTTAGAAAAAGTATTTCCAAAGAGCCTTCATTAAATGCTAATGAGGCCAGCGACTTGTTGCAAGGGCGTTACTTCCCCTGGCTAGTTGGCCCACGTAGCATGTGAGCACGTCTCTGTGGGCATACTAACATGCTAATGAACATGCAGCGATGTTGCACACATTTCACTCTTGATGGCAGCTGGCGGAGGATGGATGATCACATGATCCGGACATGATCCGGACTACTTGGGACTTTTGATCATGTGCACTAAACTGATGCCAGATGTAAGCTTCCCGGCTTGAAAGAGTTATAGAGCGCGTGACCGGAAGTGCTGGGGACTCCAGATCATGGCATTGCACATCCATCTTCCGAGTGAGGTATGTGCAGTGTCGCTGTGCATTTAATAGCATGTTAGTACGCCCAAAGGGGTGTGCTAACATGATATGTGGGCTGACTAGCCAAGGGAAATAACGCCCTTGCAACTAGTCACTGACCTCATTAGCATATAATAAACAATCTTTCGAAATACTTTTTCTAAAGATCTCTTTATCTATGTTAGTGTATACAGGAACAGTTTGGCAGGAATTGCTAATATACACCTAGAGCTGCTCGTGGTTCTTGGTGCATATTGGACCTGACAGGTTCCCTTTAAAGCCAAGTAGTTGCTATCTATCTATCTGTCCGTAACTGGAATGATCTTTGCTTGACAGTGATGGACAGCTTCTGCAAGTGATTCTGCTGGTTCATTTGTCTTCACATCAAAAGAGCAGCTCTTACTCTTCTAGTCTGCTCTTTCGAGAGTGCATCACTGTCAATGTCATGCTGATTGACAGCCAGCTTCCCACATTTAGGTAGCAGGGAGCCAGCTGTCAATCACTATGAAATCAGCTCTCGTCAAAAGAGTAGAACAGAAGAGAATAAGCTGTTCTGTCAACCTGACATTATCTGAAGCCGCAAAATCACCAACAGGAGTGGTCTGTGACTGCTCTAATCCAACAGAGATTGGAGCTGGGAAGAAGAGGCATGTAATTGGCAACCAACCACCTACCGATAAGTTCTTAGCCCCATAAGAAAAAAAAAAAGTCTTGGAAAACCTCTTTAACATTTAACTATAGTTACACAGTGTAGTTGTCTAGCTAAATGCAAAATATACAGTAATATTGCCGGGGGTTGGACTGAATTTTTTGCTGAAGGCTCAGCCTCCATCTATACATAACATATACAATACATGTTTACTATAATTGAATTATGGCAATCATGAGTGCTTCTACCAAAATTCACACCCGGCTGTTCTCTTGGTTTATGTTTCTTGTTTGTTGATTGGGAGATATGATTTGAATTTAAGCTATTTGTTGTTTATTTAATGTTCCTTATTATGCCATCATGGAGGTTTCTCCAGATCTCAGAGTGTAATACACATAGAATAAAAACAAAGTAATACCTCTAGAATGCGTGGATCTGATTAATCGAAATTTAAATTAGCAAAATCTTGCATTTTTTGCCAGTAAATTCAATGAGCAGCAAATTATTCTCAGTGAATTGAATGTTCTTTCGTATGCACTGGCATCTGGGGAGATCCTGAGGCTTATTAACTATAAGATGTAGAAAATAAAATTTTGTAACTAATTGCTTACATCCACTGCTTACTGTCCCTAACACTTTCTTCGGCACTATTCTTCTTCCTGCCGCCAAGTGCTAGAACCCCAGACAAATTCAGACTAGACTGGGACTTTCAGCTGTGAATAGGCCCAGGATGTAACTATCAGAGATGAGCGAACCTGAGGTTCGATGTTCAGAGATCGGATTCGGAAACCTAGTTACAAAAAAACAAAGTTCGGGTTCTTTTACTAATCTTTTTCAGAGAACACATCTCCAAAGTCTTTCAAGTACTCTGGGAGACCCTCCAGATTAGCAGAGAAAACCTCTACAGAATTAAGACATTTCTTATGACAATGACAGGAGTGTGAATATGCAACCATGGACATCCCAATTCCAGTCACGTAGGCAAGTTATCCAAAACATAGCAGGAGATGGATTCAGAGTGAAGTGTTCAAACTCTAAGGGCGGCTTTGCACGTTGCGACATCGCACGTGCGATGTCGGTGGGGTCAAATCGAAAGTGATGCACATCCGGCGTCACTTTCGACATCGTAGTGTGTAAATGCTAGATGTTACGATGAACGAGCGCAAAAGCATCATTATTGTATCATCGGTGCATTCTCCGACTTTTCCATAATTATGCTGCAATGACAGGTACGATGCTGTTCCTCGTTCCTGCGGCAGCACACATCGCTGTGTGTGAAGCCGCAGGAGCGAGGAACTTCACCTTACCTGCCGCCGGCGGCTCTACGGAAGGAAGGAGGTGGGCGGGATGTTTACATCCTGCTCATCTCCGCCCCTCCGCCGCTATTGGCCGCCTGCCGTGTGACGTCGCTATGACGCCGCACGACCCGCCCCCTTAGGAAGGAGGCGGGTCGCCGGCCAGAGCGATGGTCGCAGGGCAGGTGAGTGCATGTGAAGCTGGCGTAGCGATAATTTTCGCTACGCCAGCTATCACAAGATATTGTACCTGCGACGGGGGTGTGGACTATCGCGTGCGACATCACAGCATCGGCTTGCGATGTCGCAACGTGCAAAGCCCGCCTTAGAGTCAATTCCACCATTACTAGCTGGACAAGGTTGTGGGATAATCTCGCAACAATTTAAATTGGTTCTTCCAACCTAACTGTCCCAAATCATAATCTCAGAATTAGTCCTGAATTTATAACATTGGATATAGACCCACAATCGATGAAAACAAAAGTGAATAACGACCAAACCTGGAAAAATAGTTTCACATTCATCAGCAGTACTTTATCAGAGGAGTAAAAATGTACCTTGAAGTATGGGGGACCTTCTCAGCAATCACTCAGACAGGCATTTCTGAATAGCTTGCATGCTTGAGGGTGCGGTCGAGCAGTCCTTGAGAACATGCCTTGCACAACTACAGTAAATACAAAATGGAGAGGATAGGGGGTTAATGCCGTGCATCAGCTGAAATGAAGATGTAAAACGTTGATGATAATAATTCTTTCTTTTATTCCATAGGTCTAGGCGTTTCAAGGTAAACACCTCTTCTTCAGGACCAGAAACATCAACAACATAATCCGAAAAATATAGTATATAGTTTTGAATGACACTGTTCATTTTACCATATAGAGTAAGGAAAAATGGTGAAAATATTCCAAGTGCGGTGAAATGATGAAAAACTCCGTAATTTTGTCATAGTTTTGGTGTTTTATTTATAAAGTAAAAATTTTCAGGAAATATGATTCTTCAGATCAGTATCATATATGATTGTGGTAATACCAAACATGTATGGTTTTATTTTATTTCATTGGACTTAAAGAACTTTAAATTTTGTAAAAAAAAAAATGTTTTGTGGCGGCTTTCTCAGAGACCAGCAACTTTTTTATCTTACCATCAATAGAGCTGTTTGAGAGCTTCTTTTTTTTAAGTGACGAGCTGGTGTTACAGATATATATAATTATAGATATATATAGATATACATATATACAATTATAGGGTGCGTATATTGTCTTGACCCATGCTAACTGTATTTTTTTAAGTTATTGTATTGATTGAAAAACTGTAAATCTGATTTTTGGGAATTATTTTTTTCTTGACGGCATTGACCAAACAGCTAAATTAAAATTCAATTTTTCAGGATCAAACTTCTCTGGATGCAGTGTTACCAAATATGTATTTTTATTTTTTATTGTTAAGTGTGGAAAAGGGGGTAATTGAAAATGATTTCTTTTTTAATAGTTTAAAACTTTTTTTCCCACTTTATTTTTTAGTTTCTTTTGAGAACTTCTTTTTTATTGCTTTACATAGTACACGCAAAGTTTTTCTATATATAGTGAACAATCAGTCTTCTATGAAGCCCAAGCACAGGCTAAACATCATAGAGGAGATCAAATGACAGGCATTGGCTGTGCTCAGCCATCGACTTCCTGAAATCCTGTTATTTGGGCCACCGATGGGTGCTTAAACTAACATCCAAGCCAATAGCAAATACTGGAGGCAAATTTACACTCATCATCCTGGAAGTTGCGCATGGGAAGTACTTGGATGTTCCAACATGACCATGATCCAAAACACAAGGCTAAGTTGACCTGTCGTTGGCTACAGCAGAAAAAACGTGAAGGTTCTGGAGTGGCCATCTCAGTCTCATGACCTCAATATCATTGAGCCACTCTGGGGAGAACTCAAGCGCGCAGTTCATGCAAGAAAGCCCAGCAATTTAAAGGAACTGGAGGCCTTCTGCCAAGAAGAATGGGCAGCTTTACCATCTGAGAAAATAAAGAGCCTCATCTACAACTACCACAAAAGACTTCAAGCTGTTTTTGATGTTAGAGGGGGTAATACACGGTAAGAACTGGGTTATGTGAACTTTTGATCAGGATCATTTGGATGTTTTTGGTTGTCTTTATGATTTAAAAAAGAGAAAACATAGTAGTTTGATAATAAATGGCTTCACCCAGCTACTAACCATGAGTGGAAAAAAAGTGGCCGCAGTCTATAGGGGACTAATCTGGTGATAGGTTCCCTTTAAATATCACTTCTTTGATGATGTATTTAGACTAATATATAATAAAATGGTATTCACTGCGGAAAGACATATTCTTATCTTTGATATTATATCAGTGTAGAGGATTAGAGCTATGATGATAGAAAAACATAACTGCTATAAAGAGAAATTGAACAGTACAAAATTAAGAGCCTAAAAACATAATTTGGAAATAAAAGCAGATTTTAATTATGCATAATACAAAAGGAGTTGTGTCAAGTCATACAAAAGCATAACTTTTTATGATTATAACATATTAAAATATATTGAGATGGCTGCATATTTTATAATGTCATGGACTATTGTATTCTAAATGTAAATCTCGCTTTATACTCTGTGCACTGTGGTTTTTCCCTGCATTGTTTTTTGCTATTCTGGTCGTCCTCTGAGATATATTTGTGGACATTGCCTTGACCTTTCAAAGTAAAGTAATATTGTTTCAGTCTATTGTGTGCTTCTTTTAGCTCCTGGTCATCAATGAGCCTCCTGATCCGAGAATGATATTTCTTGCTTTCTCTCCTAATACTGTTGCTCACCTATGCATGATATGCCCTTTGCAAACATGTGTTTCTAAGATTTAGGATCCTGTCATGAGCGTTCAACTCAATATCCTTAATAATGTGATA
This sequence comes from Anomaloglossus baeobatrachus, assembly GCF_048569485.1. Lineage (NCBI taxonomy): Eukaryota > Metazoa > Chordata > Amphibia > Anura > Aromobatidae > Anomaloglossus > Anomaloglossus baeobatrachus. The sequence goes on along the minus strand of NC_134360.1, from coordinate 198,674,481 downwards.
AATGGAATAATGAAACTCTCCTAAAAATAGTTTTTAATAATTTGGGATGCCATTTAAAATATTGTATATATTGTATAGTAAATCATTCTATATAATTTATGTGTGCACCTACATGATATATGATACATAACAAATGAGCCACAAAAAATCAATATGGTTAGGCCGGGGCCACACGGGGCACTAGTGTGATCCTCGCATGACACTAGACTCATGCTGGCAGCACAGCGGGAGCCGAGTGTCATGCGAGTGTCACTGCAACTGACGTCCGATCTTGCAATCGGACCACAGCTGCGGGGGGCGGGCCGGCACTGAGGAGGGGTGCGCTGGCGCTGCAGAGGGGAGGGAGGTATTTCTCTCCCTCTCTCCTCCGTTGCCGGCTATTGCCATTCTCGCTCTGCACTCGTAGCACACTGGTGAACTGCGAGTGCAGTGCGATTTTTTTCTCGCCCCATAGACTTGAATGGGTGCGAGAGAAACAAGGGTTGCATTGCACCCGCAGCATGCTGCGATTGTTTTCTCGGTCCTGTTAGGGCTGAGAAAATAATCTCTCATGGGTGCTGGCACATAGGCTAATATTGGTCCGAGTGGAATGCGATGTTTTATCGCATTCCACTCGCTCCGATTTTCATTACGTTTGTCTTAGGCCTTATTCACAATATGACATGAAATATATAAAATAAAAATTTATAGACTACTTTTCAAGCAGGAAACGCTACAAACCATGATGAGTGCTTAGTCAGACCCTAGCATCCATGTATCAGTCTACCACAGCTTTTGTTGGCACTTTTCTTAAAGGGAGTCTGTTAGCAGGTTTTTGCTACCTCATCTGAGAGCTGCATGATGTAGGAAAAGATATCCTGAATCCAACGATGTATCACTTAGATTACTGGGTATAGCCGTTCTGACACAATCAGAATTTTTAGATTTACGCATCTAGCAGAGTTGTGAAAGATAACCCAGCCCACACTAGGCTCTCTGTAGAGATTGAAAATTAACAGTGAGGTGCCAATCAGAGTAGGAGGCATGTTGGACTGCTATCCATGTGTTATTGTAGTCCGAGCAATGATAAGTACTGCTGTGTCCTGCTGATTAAACAAACATTCCAGGAAAGCAACAGATCAGACCTTGACAAGAGAGGCATCCCTAAATTTTATGTTTTAACCCCTGTAGCATGCTGTCTTTAGATTATATAACAAAAACCTGCTGACAGATTGACTTTAAACAGCTGTGATTGCCATGGGAGAACAGTGTATGTCACTGGTCTGATTGCACCTTGACTTGTATTTAAATTGCCAATGATGACGTACTTTATTACTAAGTTTGGGCAGCTTGTTGCTCAGTGGCAGGAGCACACATATCACTGGTGCAACCGATGCAGCTGCAATGGGGTCCAGAGGTGGAAGGGGGTCCACTGACACCAGTGACTATTTTAGATGGATGTGTATCTTTGGTGGCATATTCAGCTGTATTATATTGTGGAGCAGGGAACCTGTTAGCTCTCTACTTTGCAATACACGCCACCAGCCAATTAGAAGCTGGCAGCTGACATAGACGTACCCTTGAAAGTGGGGCATAAGAGTAATGTCATGTTTAGATGCTTTGCTTGCTCACTGACATCAGCTGCTGACTAATGTGCTGGCTGGTGAAGAAAACGCCACATTGCATGGACTTGGAGGAGAATGAGTAGAATCTTTGTTTATGTATTTAACAAAAAAGGGCACATTATCTCAAGATGGGTCCAGGTTGTCCACATTATACAACGAAGGTGACCATGATGGGGCACATCATCCTAGGATGAAACACATTATACCAGGATGGGACACATTATATCGGGGATGTACCCAGGATAGGGGTACATTATACCAGGGATGAACCCAGGATGGAACACATTATACAACGAAGCGGCACATTATACCAGCGATGCACCCAGGATGGGGCACATTATACCAGCAATGAACCCAGGATGGGGCACATTACACCATGATCAGGCACATTATACCAGGGATGGACCCAGTATGGAGCACATTTTACCAGGATGGGGCACATTATACCAGAGAGGGATCCAGGATGGGGCACATTACACCAGTAAGAGGACCAGGATGGGGAATATTACACCAGAGTGGGGCAAATTTTAACAGGAAGGAGACCAGGACTAGGCATGTTATAACAGGGATGGACCCAGGATGGGGAACATTATACAAGTATAGGTGGGGCACATTATACCAGAATGAGGTACATTACACAGAGGATGAAACCAGAATGGGGCAAATTACACAAGGGATAGACCCAGGCTAGGGCACATTATACCAGGATGGGGCACAGAATATCAGGGATGGACCCAGGATGGCAACAATTTTACCATGGATAGACCCAGGAGGTGTCACATTATACACGAGATGGACCTAGGATGGGGCACATTATACCAGGAAAGAGGCAAGCATGGGGCCCACTATACAAAGGATGGACCCAGGAAGGGGCACATTATACCAGGAGGTGGACCAGGATTGGGAACATTATACCAAGATGGAGCACATTATACCAGGGATGGACCCTGGATGGGGCACAATATACCATGATGGGGAACATTATACCAGGAAGGGGACTAGGATGGGGCATTTATACCAAGAAGGGGACCATGATTGGGTAACATTATACTAGGAAGGGGACCAGGATGGGGAACGATATTCCAGGAAGGTGACCAGGATGGGGCATATTATAAAAAGAAAGAGCCTAGTTTGAGAAACACTATTCCATGAAAGGGCCTAGTATGGTGCACATTATTACCGGAAAAGGCCCAGAATGGGGAACATAAAACCAGGAAAGTGCTTGGGATGAAGAACATTATACCAGGAATGGACTCAGAATGAGGGACATTAGGACAGGTGACATTATACCGGAAAGGGACCAGGATGGGGGACATTATGTAGGGGTTGAACATATATGATCTGGATCCGCTACAAGGAGCTGTACATATGACTATAATGTGTGTATATATATAATACATTAATGAGCAATATATTTAGTCTCCTACCTGGGTAAACCTTACAGTAGAATTCATCTTGATCACCTGACTGTAATTCATAAATGTAACTGAAGACTGCAAAATAATTTTTTGTTTGATAGTTATTTGTTGTAACACTTTCATATTCTTGTATACTTGTGTTTTATATGTAAAGAGGGAAGTACAGTCATATGAAAAAGTTTGGGCACCCCTATTAATGTTAACCTTTTTTCTTTATAACAATTTGGGTTTTTGCAACAGCTATTTCAGTTTCATATATCTAATAACTGATGGACTGAGTAATATTTCTGGATTGAAATGATGTTTATTGTACTAACAGAAAATGTGCAATCCGCATTTAAAGAAAAATTTGACCGCTGCAAAAATATGGGCACCCTTATCAATTTCTTGATTTGAACACTCCTAACTACTTTTTACTGACTTACTAAAGCACTAAATTGGTTTTGTAACCCCATTGAGTTTTGAACTTCATAGGCGGGTGTATCCAATCAAGAGAAAAGGTATTTAAGGTGGCCACTTGCAAGTTGTTCTCCTATTTGAATCTCCTATGAAGAGTGGCATTATGGGCTCCTCAAAACAACTCTCAAATGATCTGAAAACAAAGATTATTCAACATAGTTGTTCAGGGGAAGGTACAAAAAGTTATCTCAGAGATTTAAACTGTCAGTTTCCACTGTGAGGAACATAGTAAGGAAATGGAAGAACACAGGTACAGTTCTTGTTAAGCCCAGAAGTGGCAGGCCAAGAAAAATATCAGAAAGGCAGAGAAGAAGAATGGTGAGGACAGTCAAGGACAATCCTCAGACCACCTCCAAAGACCTGCAGCTTCATCTTGCTGCAGATGGTGTCAATGTGTGTGATGCCCTAGACTATCCAGATCGTCCCAGGAAGACACATAACAACACACACCCCTTTCCAGTTAGGTAACACCAGCCAACCCAAAACCCTTGTCACCACCCTCTAGGTTTGATGTCCACACCAGGGGGGCGGAGCCAGGCAGTTGGCTCCGCCCACCGAGAAGTTCACAGGCCTGGAGGCGGGAACCTAAGTAGTCAAGTTCAAGTTGGAGAGGAATTTTGACAGTGAAGGAGGGAGGTTGTGTCCAGAAGCAGACCTGTGCTCAGGCCTGCCAAAGACTACCGGTGCCTGGGTCGGAGCCCAGTCATCATTGGCAAGGAGGCAGACAGTGGTGGCCGCCTGCAGGAGACTGGGAATATGACAGGTGGAACCGTAAGGGACCGGGACAGGGTAGTGGCCTGCCGGAACCGAACCGGGGAGCCAACTGGATACCGGAGCACCAGGCAGGGTAGTCAGACCCAGTGCAGATCCCTGAACTGACAGGGCCCAGCCGAATCAACTGATTGCGGACTGGACTTAAGGACCTACCCCACACAAGTCCCTTTAGAAGACAACAGCCCAACCATACCGGGTAATGCCACCGCCAAGACATAGAGACCCAAAGGGCCAGTGTCTGCGGGCAAACGGGCTCCTCCGGAAAATACCAGTCGGGGAGCGGACTACCGGTGTCTAGGCACGGGAGTCAAAACATTCACACAGAGGTGCAGGAGAAAGGTGGAAACCACCAACCTAGTCTGGAAGAAGCTGCAGCCGGCAGCGGGCCCTGTTCATCACTCCGTTTGGTTTACCAGCGACTCCAGTGTCTTGTGTCAGAGTGAGTACACCAGTGCCATCAGGCACCGCACCGTGACACTTCACCCTGCACCCTGGCCCTCTCCTACCGGGACCAACAACTCCTACCCACAGAGGGGTCAACACCTAGCTGCGCCATTACACCGCTCCCGGGATCCCCGCACCTTCACCGCAGCAAGGGTGTCCATAATCACCACAACCCGTGGGTGGCGTCACGAACTGTTATTCCAAATCAAACACCCAAATCCCCGTGTGTAGCGCCAACTCCCTTGCACGTGATCCCCGGGTCCGTGAGAAGCTCGAGCCATCACCCGCAGTACGAGCACAGATCCGAGCGGCTCGGCGGTCACAGACAAGCCCGCGGGGCGGTACACATCGACTCTTCTGGCGTCACGAACAGGATTGAACCAGTCCACTTACCAGTGGAAGTGCACTTGAAGTCCCCGTCAGCGGTGTTCCGCTGAAAAATTGGAGAATCCGCCATCTTGGGCGCGAAAAGTTCCCGCCCGAGCCATCTTCCCTGAACAGAAAGGGCGCGAAGATGAAGCCTCACCCCCCAAGAGCAGAGCGGAGCAAAAAGCAAAGAGAGTGCTCGGAAAATACCAAGGGGTGGTGGGTGAAGATCCAGCCTCATGTGACTGAGAAGATAAAAGACAGGAACGCCAGGACTCTGCCACCCGTCGTGTTCCTGGAACCCGAGCATACAACATGTCTGCCCCGTCCGAGAGGCCCGAATTCCCAGAGCCCGCGCCCGGAACATCGGCGTGGCTGGAGGTCCAGACGATGCTACTGTGTCGCCGCAATCGAGCTGAAATGCGCCTCCTGATGGATCGATGGACAGCCGAGGTGAAGGAGCTGGTGACAGTTGCGTGGTTGTACGAGGTGGAGACCATTCTTGCGGAGCGGGTAGGTGACCCATGCCCCTATGTCCCCGAGGGACTGGCCGCTGCGGCTGAGGGACCCGGTCTGCCCCTGGCCCCTGTATGGTCTTCCCCGTTGCCCGTGCCGGCCACCGTTGCTTCCCCGTCCGGCCCGCTGCCGTCTCCACCGGCGGCGGAGTCTGTGGCCCTGGCCCGAGAGGATCCGGATACCCCTGAAATCATTGGCCCGGAAGAGGGCATAACAGTGCCCGCGGGAGCTGAAGGAGCGGCCGAACCGGAGGTGCCAGCTGCGGCCCCCGGTACGACAGCTGGCAGTGAACGGCTCGCAGCTGAAATAGGGGTGGCACCCGGCCCACGGGGCCCTGTCGCCAGTCCTTAAAAGTTGGATAGCAGTGACTTGGGGCCCGATAAGGAGCCGGTTTTGGAAGATGAGGAGACCCCCGGCCTGATCGACATGGAGGCCACGTACATCCCGCGGAATGGTGGGAACGGGTACCGGGCGGCCCTCTCCCGCTGCGCCTGTTGTGTGCTGGAATTGTATGAGGGTGAGGTGGAGTCTGCCTCAGAGGATGAAATCCCTTGCCCCCGAGCAGAAGATAACCAAGAAAATTAAAGTGAGGTAGCGGATCCCCATTGCCAAAAGGACAGTCCCCGTTTGGACCTATGTTGTTATGGTAGCGAACCGGCTACTGAAGCGCCCGTCCCTGTTGGGACTTTTGTTACCCCTTTTGTTGACATGAGTAATCATGAACACGGCTGAGAACTAGCAAGCCACCCAATAACTTTTGGGCTTGTAAATAGTGCCCTTATTGCCCTTCCCGCAACTGCCGGTCTCAGGAGAGGCTGGTTGGAGGGAGGACCCGCAGCAGTGCATGCTGGGGTCCGGTCACCACAGAAACCGGTGACCATCCTCCGGGTCAGGGGTCCCCTGAACGTGGGGCATCTGATTGACTGCTGGGTGCGAAGCACCGTACCCGTTCCCGCTTGGGTGGCCTGGCCAAGTCCTGATTCCGGACTGGGGAAAAGGGGTGCTGCCGAATTCTTAGGGGCAGCATCAAGGCTAGGTTGCTTGGGTGGGAAAGCGGAAGGACATGGACCCGTTGTTGTTAAAAATGTTTGCAATGTTTCAAGTAATGTGCCTCCCTTAAGGGAAGAAAGAAAATCCAAATATTTGTAAAAATGTAAATATGTTATTATAAATGTACTTGTGTTTATCTTTTTGCAGTTTTACAACAAAAATAAACCGGTGATGGACGGGCAGCCCACGAATGGTTTGCATTAAACCAAGGGGGAATGTGACGCCCTGGACTATCCAGATCGTCCCAGGTAGACACATAACAACACACATCCCTTTCCAGTTAGGTAACACCAGCCAACCCAAAACCCTTGTCACCACCCTTCAGGTTTTATGTTCACACCAGGGGTACGGAGCCAGGCAGTTGGCTCCACCCACCGAGGAGTTCACAGGCCTGGAGGCGGGAACTTAAGTAGTCAAGTTCAAGTTGGAGAAGAGTTTTGACAGTGAAGGAGGGAGGTTGTGTCCAGAAGCAGACCTGTGCTCAGGCCTGCCAAAGACTACCGGTGGCTGGGTCAGAGCCCAGTCATCATTGCCAAGGAGGCAGATGGTGGTGGCCACCTGCAGGAGACCGGGAATACGACCGTTGGAAACATAAGGGACCGGGACAGGGTAGTGGCCCGCCGGAACCGAACCCGGTGAGCCAACTGGATACCGGAGCACCAGGCAGGGTACTCAGACCCAGTGCAAAGCCTTGAAACGACAGGGCCGAGCCGAATCAACTGATTTTGGGCTGGATTTAAGGACCTACCCCACACAAGTCCCTTTAGAGGACAACAGCCCAACCATACCGGGTAACACCACCGCCAAGGCATAGAGACCCAAAGGGCCAGTGTCTGCGGGCAAACGGACTCCTCCAGCAAATACCAGTCGGGGAGCGGTGTATAGGCACGGGAGTCAAAACATTCACACAGAGGTGCAGGAGAAAGGTGGAAACCACCAACCTAGTCTGGAAGAAGCTGCAGCCGGCAGCGGGCCCCGTTCATCACTCCGTTTGGTTTACCAACGACTCCAGTGTCTTGTGTCAGAGTGAGTACACCAGTGCCATCAGGCACCGCACCGCACCGCGACACTTCACCCTGCACCCCGGCCCTCTCCTACCGGGCCCCGGGACCAACAACCCCTATCCACGGAGGGGTCAGCACCTAGCTGCGCCATTACACCGCTCCCGGGATCCCCGCAACTTCACCGCAGCGGTGGTGTCCATATTCACCACAACCCGTGGGTGGCGTCACGAACTGTTATTCCAAATCAAATACCCAAATCACCACGTGTAGCGCCAACTCCCTTGCAGAGCGACGTGACCCCCTGGGTCCGTGAAAAGCTCGAGCAACCACCCGTAGTACGAGCATGGATCCGAGCAACTCGGCGGTCGCAGTCGAGCCCGTGGGGCGGTACATGTGCATCGGTCAACAATACAGCGCACGTTGCACAAGGAGAAGCTGTATGGGAAAGTGATGCGAAAGAAGCCGTTTCTGCAAGCATGCCACAAACAGAGTCGCCTGAGGTATGCAAAAGCACATTTGGACAAGCCAGTTACATTTTGGAAGAAGGTCCTGTGGACTGATGAAACAAAGATTGAGTTGTTTGGTCATACAAAAAGGCGTTATGCATGGAGGCAAAAAAACACGGCATTCTAAGAAAAGCACTTGCTACCCACAGCAAAATTTGGTGGAGGTTCCATCATGCTTTGGGGCTGTGTGGCCAATGCCGCCACCGGGAATCTTGTTAAAGTTGATGGTCGCATGGATTCAACTCAGTATCAGCAGATTCTTGACAATAATATGCAAGAATCAGTGACGAAGTTGAAGTTACGCAGGGGATGAATATTTCAGCAAGACAATGATCCAAAACACCGCTCCAAATCTACTCAGGCATTCATACAGAGGAACAATTACAATGTTCTGGAATGGCCATCCCAGTTCCCAGGCCTGAATATCATTGAAAATCTGTGGGATGATTTGAAGCGTGCTGTCCATGCTCGGCGACCATCAAACTTAACTGAACTGGAATCGTTTTGTAAACAGGAATGGTCAAATATACCTTCATCCAGGATCCAGGAACTCATTAAAAGCTACAGGAAGCGACTAGAGGCTGTTATTTTTGCAAAAGGAGGATCTACAAAATATTAATGTCACTTTTATGTTGAGGTGCCCATACTTTTGCACCGGTCAAATTTTGTTTAAATGCGGATTGCGCATTTTCTGTTAGTACAATAAACCTCATTTCAATCTAGAAATATTACTCAGTCCATCAGTTATTAGATATATGAAACTGAAATAGCTGTTGCAAAAACCCAAATTGTTATAAAGAAAAAAGGTTAACATTAATAGGGGTGCCCAAACTTTTTCATATGACTGTAAGCCATTACCATGTACTTCTAGCTGCAGCTTATTTTCCATTGGGTAAAATGATATGGTATGTTCCAATTCAATATGTCCAATTCTTTCGTCCATTGATATAGGCTGATCGAATGTTGTCCAAACATGACATACAAGGTTCAACATTGAAAGTACAATACCAAGAAGGAAAAGTAATGATATCATGGAAATTAAAGGATCGATACGCATGTTCATGAAATGCAAATGATGAAAACATGTAAACAACACTTTTCAAAACATTTTTATTTATTCAGTTTTGACTATGAGCACCATACAAAGATATTCACATACTTACACATCTTGGCTGCTATCAATGAAGTTATTAATGGTTTGCTGAGGAGTATTCTTCAACACAATGCATTTAGGTAGACAAATAATCAAGATCTGTTGCTGGCAGCTCCATTTGAAATTGATGATCATCAACATTGCAAATGTGCTTAATGACAGACAAGTTTGGATGCCGTAGGCAATAGTAGGACATTTAGGTCATGTGGTTTGCTCACAGTAGCACAAGAAATATGTATCCTGATTTTTCTTGGCTGAAAATTGGCAACTGTGACACTTTGAAGAAATTACCATACCATTAGTTCCATAACCAACTCAATATAAGGACAAGATCTAAGTATACCTAGAATGGAAACTAAAGATGTCTGCATTTCATATATTATGCCATACCATAATGTCGGGAATAAGGACCAGTATGATATTCCCTAGTGAAGGCCTCTTCAAGGAATAGGCGATGAGGTCTCCCCTTATTGGTCTAGTGGTAGGCATCTCACTTAGGGAGCAAGAGGTCATGGGTTCAAATCCAAAACAGAGCCCATTGACTTTGTTGGCCTGTGGCCAATTGGTCATTCCAATCCTTAGTGATGTCTGTATGTGCCCATTGGCGGAAGAGCCCAGGCAGCGTATGTGGTCTCAAGACCATTGTCTGGCTATCATTGTATCCAAGACAAAAGCAGCACTTATTACTGTAATGGACAGGCTAGAGGGAAGCCACTCACCAAGCAGGACCCTTAGAACCCCAAAACCCTTTAACCCCTATATAGAGATTTGGAATTACACAGGGGCCAAAATGATCACTACCTGTGGAAGGCTGCAGTCCGATGAGAGTAGTAGTAAGGCAGGGTCGAACCAGGAAATGCAAAACAGGGATAGAATCGGCAGGCAAGGACGTAATCAGAAAACAAAGCAGAGGTCAAATCTGGATCGGGCAGCGAGGTACATAAACAGCAGGAAGGAGGGTAGTCAGGAAACAAGCAGAAGTCAGAACACCAGAATCACTAAACAGAACAGGGCGGGACAGGAACCAGGAATACAGAACTATCTCTGGCAGTGGTCAGCAGACAGGAGGGTTATAGCTGAATGAGGGTAACTTCAGCTGGAAGACACACGTCACCTACAGTCAGCCAGTGGTACTGCAGATCCCAAGGAAACCCATCCCACTGGATGAGCGGAGCCCGCGCCCACCAGCACCACTGGCATCGACTTCTCTCCCATCACCAGCACTATCCATGGCAGAAACACGGCGTCGCCTGGTGATCGTAGTAGAAGTTGCTGTAGCGAACTCCGGTCAGGACATAACACATCCATTGCCATTTATAGCCTTTGAGAGCCTTTATTTATAGCCTTTGAGAGCAGCACCATTAGATCAGTAAAAAGGCCTTTCAAGAGGGAAAGTCACACTGCTCCCACTAATGGTATTATGATGTGGGTTGGAATCATGCATGGTAGCTGGACCTCTCACTCCAGGTACACTAACAAATCGGAGATACATTAATTTGGTAGTACAACTAGTGGTACAGTAATTTTTCCAAAGGGTCCTAGATGCCCGCAATCGGTGTTGAAATTTCCATGTTAAAGGGGTTGTATACTACTTTTACATTGATGGTCTATCCTTAGGATAGGTCATCAATGTCTTATTGGCCTGGGTCTGACACCTCACACCCCCGCCAATCAGCTGTTCTTGGTCTAAGTGGCGGCAGCAGGTAGCCGTAAATGCTCAGTTCCGGCACTGTGCCGTCTTCTGAAAGTGTTCGCTGACGGATACTGCACACCCACCTCCCATTCTAATCAATAGGAGGTGTATGTGCAGTACTCGGCCATGGCAGCAATCAGAAGACAGAGCAGCTCCGGAACTGAGCATTTCCGGATGCCTGCCGCCACCACCGTGACCAGGAACAGCTGATCAGTGGGGATGAGAGATGTCGCAACCAGACATTGATGACTTAACCTAAGGATAGGCTATCAATGTAAAAGTAGTGAACAACCCCTTTAAGGATTGGTGGGCCTGCTAAAATCAGCAGCATTAGCTGATTAAAATTTATTATACTTACATGAGCTTTACTTTTGAAGACGGTTCATTTAGCTTTAAAATGAATCAAAATATTTAACGATCAAGTATTGCATGTATTGTAGATATACAATATATTGCTATATAATATATATAGCTAAATAGAGTGCAAAAAGAAAATGTGGAATTAGTTCATTTTTCAGAATCTGCTCCAGAAAAAAGCCCTTTTCATCTTTAGTTTAATTCATGTTTAATGTAATAAAAAAAAGTAAATATAGCTACCCGTCAAGTAAATCAAATACCATCCAATCGAAACGTACATTTTTTTGGGGGGAAAGTATTATTTTTTGGTTGCAATAAAGTAAATATATACCGGAGTCCTTTCATTTTTCATATCCCTACTCGCATTACAACTCATACGGTTCACTGTGTTTGGGAATAGCGCCTAAGGCATCCACAAAAAATAATCTGCTTTATTCTCCCTTGCTCATTGAAGTGTAAAGTGAGGTGAACAGATGAGGTTGAAATCCGTACATGTGCTGGCAGGTTTCTTTTTTTGAAGGGGCTAATTTAATTTTCAGCGAATGAAATGGCTTATTGAGTAACACATTTTCCAAATAAGCATTCATGGTGTCGAATATTACTGCACTGAACAGGAGAATCATTGGTCAGCTGAGTGTTGCTTCCTTTTTTCCAGGAATAATAGCACTGTAAGTATCTCTTAAAGATGCTTAGTCATGCAGTACCGTCTTGTCAAAAGCAATGCAGCTAGTCTTTAGGAAGAGTGCACCGAAACCAAGAACTGAGAAAGAAAAGGCAAGACAATGATTCACAGTCTCGAAAGATACTTTCCTTAAGATGGCAATAGATGTACAGATTAACTACCTATTTAATGAATGTTCCAATCCTCATTCAACATGCCAGATTTTCTCATTAAACAGTATACACTTCTTCCAATTTTCAGCTAATGAAGGCTTTAAGTATAGCGGAAAATATAAAAATGCTTTACTATGCCATGAACCTGGGGTAATATATTTAATTTATACATATATCGGATTTTTCGGTTTATAAGAAGCTCTGGACTATAAGACCAACCCCAACTTTAGTGGAGGAAAATAGGAAAAAATGTTTTTTAATGTTAAAATGATGGTCAGTTTTATAATCCTTGTGTGTCTTAATCCTAATGCTTACCAGAGGGGAGCGGCGGTGAAGGAGTGGCTCAGGAAGGTCACAAGAGGCAGGAACAGCGATGCTGTGGGTTCAGACGAAGGGCTGTTGCATCTCAGGAGGGTCAATGGATGGAGGGTCGGCAATACTGCGGCCTCGATTGATCTGCCGGCATGGCGCCATTGATCTGCCGGCATGCTGCGAGGGTGTCACTGCAGTGGAGCGACTCTAGGGGGTCACAGGACGGGGTGTCGGAGTGTTGTTGTGGCAGCGGGCCCCTAATCTGACTGCGGGCTCCATTGAATCACCAGTGGTTGACGTGATGGACTTTGAGAAAATGGCCGTGGAGGCGGCACGTGCACAGAAAGGCCTCCGTGACCATTTTTTAAAGTTCATTGAGTAAATCTGAACACACAGAACTTCCGCAGCCATTTTCATGAAGTCCATCACGTCAACTGCAGGCGATTCAATAGAGCCCACAGTCAGATCAGGTGCCCACTGCTGCCGCGACACTACAGTTACACCCTCAGTATTGCCGGCCCTGCCTCCAATGACCCTGTTTCATCATTGCCACCCCGGTAAGCCATATCTGCATTGTAAGACGTAACTCCATTTTACCCCTAGTTTTGGGGGGAAAAAAGTGCGTCTTACAATCTGTAAAATTCGGTATAATTCATGTGGAATGATATACAGTTAGGTCCAGAAATATTTGGACAGTGACACAATTTTCACGAGTTGGGCTCTGCATGCCACCACATTGGATTTGAAATGAAACCTCTACAACAGAATTCAAGTGCAGATTGTAACGTTTAATTTGAAGGTTTGAACAAAAATATCTGATAGAAATTGTTGGAATTGTACACATTTCTTTACAAACACTCCACATTTTAGGAGGTCAAAAGTAATTGGACAAATAAACCAAACCCAAACAAAATATTTTTATTTTCAATATTTTGTTGCGAATCCTTTGGAGGCAACCACTGCCTTAAAGGGAACCTGTCAGCAGAAATTTCCCCTAAAACCTAACAGATTCCCCCTCTGCAGCTCCTGGGCTGCATTCTAGAAAGGTCCCTGTTATTATTGTGCCCCCTTTCTGACCAAAAAAATGAGTTTATAAAGAGGTACCTTTTTGGCTTCGGATTCTATAAATCTGACACGGGGGCGGGCAGCCTGATGGCCGTTATTCTGCCCCCTGGTCCTGTATGCCGCCCCCATCGCTGATTTCCATACTTTTGGACGCCGCCCACTGCTCCAGCCATCCCCGCGCATGCCCAGTGCCAGTCTCACGGGACTGAGCACTGTGACTGCTGGTGACGTGTGCGCAGGCAAGTGATTATGGGCGGGACTGTGACTGTTATCAGCAAGTACCCGCCCATAATCTCGTGAGCGCGCAAACCTCTCCAGCGTCACACTGTGCTCAGTGTAGATGCTAGACTGTATGGGCTGCTTCCAGGGATGACATCACTCTGTCACGTGATAGTATTTTGAACACGCCCCTATCACGTGACAAAGGGACGTCATCCGTGGAAGCAGCCCATACAGTCTAGCATCTACACTGAGCACAGTGTGACGCTGGAGAGGTTTGCGCGCTCACGAGATTATGGGCGGGTACTTGCTGATAACAGTCACAGTCCCGCCCATAATCACTTGCCTGCGCACACGTCACCAGCAGTCACAGTGCTCAGTCCCGTGAGACTGGCACTGGGCATTTTTTTTTCCTTGTCTTCCTTCCCTAAGCGCGCACGTGTAGTGGGGCGGGCCAGCATGTCAGCCAATTACTGACACATACACAGCTAAGTGGACTTTTAGCCAGAGAAGCAACGGCATGTGTGATAGGATGTCCATGTCACATGTCCCTGCATTATAAAACCGGACATTTTCCTCCAGCACGCCATTATCTGCCTTCTGCGTCTTGGTGTCAGTCACCGCTGGTGTAGCTCCTGTCTCCGATACTGCTGTGTACGCTCTATACACAAAATGACAGATGCTGGTGGAAAGGGGAAGAGGCGTGTTGGAAAAGGAAAAAAAGGGTTTGTCCGTGGGGAAGGTGGCAAAGCTCCATTAACATCTGCTGAAGATAGACCATCTTCCAGTCTTCCAGCAAAAGTAAGATGTCTACTACTTACCGTGGACAATCCGATGTGCTCCCTTGTTTACGGACATGAACAACTGGAACAAAGATAGATGATGGCCAAAAAAGGAAAATGCTTGAATGGATCTCAAGTGGTCCAACAAGTGCCCTCTCCGCCACCTCAACTACCGCATCCAAAAAACACCAGTCCTCTGAGTTGTCAGCCCAATCACACATGCATTCTCCCAGCTCTGAAGTCTCCATCCGCCCTGCACAGTATTGTGGAACTGAGATGGCTGAGTCTGCAGAGCTGTTCAGTCACACTATAGCCTGGGAATCAGAAGTCTGCTCCCAAGCTACAGTGAGTACAGACCTGGAAATGGTCTGCAGTGATGCCCAGAACCTTTGTGACTCTGATTCAGGCCATGAGGACCAAGTTTCTGAGCATAATGTTGACCCTTTTTCACAAACTGTAACACCAGTTGTTATAGACAATGAGGAACGTACTGATGACGATAAGACGCAGATACCAGATTGGGATGACAACTTAAATATTCGGTCAGGGCAAGAAGAGGCTCGGTCTGAGGGTGAGGGGAGTGCAAACACAACAATTGATGAGGAAGTTCTAGATCCCACCTACTGTCAACCCACAGTCAGGCACTCGAGGAGGTCAACAGAGGCGGTGGAGGAGGATGCAACCGACGACGAAGTTACCTTGCGCCTTCCTGGACAGAGTCGGAGCACTGGTAGCACGTCTACAACTGCATCCTCAGCCACCACTCTGCCTCTGAGCACTAGTCGGGGGGGCTCAGCAGGTCACATGCCCTCTAAGCCTTGCCTAGCCTGGACCTTTTTTGACATAGCAAAAGATCGGCCAAATTATGTGTTCTGTAAAATTTGTCGTGATTCTGTTAGTAGAGGGCAAAACCTCAGCAGTTTGACAACTTCTTCCATGAATCGTCACATGAAAAAATATCATATGTCCCAGTGGGAAGCTCACCATGCTGCAATGTGGCCTAGCGGAGCGAACCATCCACCACCTGCCCCTTCCAGTGCATCCGCGCGCTCTTCATCTTCTAGGACTGTGGGGACAGCTGTCACACCTGGTTTTCCACGCACAACTTCCACCAATGTAACCGCAACAGGCAGTTTGCTTGGTAGGTCGTCAGTTGGTTTGGAAGGGGAAACAAGTGCGTGTGTACAGCTCTCTCAGACATCGATGGCACCAACGTTGGATGAAGGCAACATCATGTCTGCGCCTGCACTTTCCTCACAAACCTGCATTTTTCCAGGGACACCCTACTCAACACTAGAGTTGAGCGCGGTTCGTGGTTCGTGGTTCTCCAGTTCTAGGCTCGAGTGATTTTGGGGCATGTTCTAGATCGAACTAGAACTCGAGCTTTTTGCAAAAGCTCGATAGTTCTAGAAACGTTCGAGAACGGTTCTAGCAGCCAAAAAACAGCTAAATCATAGCTTGGTTTCTGCTGTAATAGTGTAAGTCACTCTGTGAATCAAACTATTATCACATTTCAGTGTATAGTGTGCGTGAACAGCGCCTTCAGATCACTGCTGTTTCTATAATGGCGATCGCCATTTTTTTTTTTTTTTTCTTGTCTTCCTTCCCTAAGCGCGCGCGTCTTGTGGGGCGGGCCAGCATGTCAGCCAATCACAGACACACACACAGCTAAGTGGACTTTGAGCCAGAGAAGCAACGGCATGTGTGATAGGATCTGCATGTCACATGTCCCTGCATTATAAAACCGGACATTTTCTTCACGGACGCCATTATCTGCCTTCTTCGTCTTTGGTGTCAGACATCACTGTCGCAGCTCCGTCTTGAGTCCTATCGCTGATACAGCTGTATGCGCTGCATACACAGCGTTAGACAGCATAGGGAGATCACTTTATAGCAGTCCTTTTAAGGGCTCAAACCGGCAGGGTCAGAGTTAAGGTGACAGGTCCTGAAAACAGCGCCAGCGTCTGTGCAGCCAAGGTCAGGGATTTCCTCCCTGCATTTCACCATTAGGAGGGAATAGAAAGGCAGGCTTCCATTCCTCTACCCAGAGCACCACAATCCTGCCACTGTACCCTCTTGTCCTCTGCACACTCCAACTCATAACTAAGCCATTATACTAGCAAACACTCAGTGTACCTAGTGGCATCCTATCTGTGGCTATTGGACTTTGCTATAGTCCCACTAGTGCAAAGACATTTGCAGAGCACGTCTGCCTGCATTGCACACTACAACTAATTATAACTAAGCCATTATACTAGCAAACACTCAGTGTACCTAGTGGCATCCTATACGTGGCTATTGGACTTTGCTATAGTCCCACTAGTGCCAAGACATTTGCAGAGCGCATCTGCCTGCGTTGCACACTCCAACTAATTATAACTAAGCCATTATACTAGCAAACACTTAGTGTACCTAGTGGCATCCTATACGTGGCTATTGGACTTTGCTATAGTCCCACTAGTGCCAAGACATTTGCAGAGCGCATCTGCCTGCGTTGCACACTCCAACTAATTATAACTAAGCCATTATACTAGCACACACTCAGTGTACCTAGTGGCATCCTATACGTGGCTATTGGACTTTGCTATAGTCCCACTAGTGCCAAGACATTTGCAGAGCGCATCTGCCTGCGTTGCACACTCCAACTAATTATAACTAAGCCATTATACTAGCACACACTCAGTGTACCTAGTGGCATCCTATACGTGGCTATTGGACTTTGCTATAGTCCCACTAGTGCCAAGACATTTGCAGAGCGCATCTGCCTGCG
This sequence comes from Anomaloglossus baeobatrachus, assembly GCF_048569485.1. Classification (NCBI taxonomy): domain Eukaryota; kingdom Metazoa; phylum Chordata; class Amphibia; order Anura; family Aromobatidae; genus Anomaloglossus; species Anomaloglossus baeobatrachus. The sequence continues at coordinate 198,657,155 of NC_134360.1, read as the reverse complement.
TTGCACACTCCAACTAATTATAACTAAGCCATTATACTAGCACACACTCAGTGTACCTAGTGGCATCCTATACGTGGCTATTGGACTTTGCTATAGTCCCACTAGTGCCAAGACATTTGCAGAGCGCATCTGCCTGCGTTGCACACTCCAACTAATTATAACTAAGCCATTATACTAGCAAACACTTAGTGTACCTAGTGGCATCCTATACGTGGCTATTGGACTTTGCTATAGTCCCACTAGTGCCAAGACATTTGCAGAGCGCATCTGCCTGCGTTGCACACTCCAACTAATTATAACTAAGCCATTATACTAGCACACACTCAGTGTACCTAGTGGCATCCTATACGTGGCTATTGGACTTTGAAATAGTCCCACTAGTGCCAAGACATTTGCAGAGCGCATCTGCCTGCGTTGCACACTCCAACTAATTATAACTAAGCCATTATACTAGCACACACTCAGTGTACCTAGTGGCATCCTATACGTGGCTATTGGACTTTGCTATAGTCCCACTAGTGCCAAGACATTTGCAGAGCGCATCTGCCTGCGTTGCACACTCCAACTAATTATAACTAAGCCATTATACTAGCACACACTCAGTGTACCTAGTGGCATCCTATACGTGGCTATTGGACTTTGCTATAGTCCCACTAGTGCCAAGACATTTGCAGAGCGCATCTGCCTGCGTTGCACACTCCAACTAATTATAACTAAGCCATTATACTAGCAAACACTTAGTGTACCTAGTGGCATCCTATACGTGGCTATTGGACTTTGCTATAGTCCCACTAGTGCCAAGACATTTGCAGAGCGCATCTGCCTGCGTTGCACACTCCAACTAATTATAACTAAGCCATTATACTAGCACACACTCAGTGTACCTAGTGGCATCCTATACGTGGCTATTGGACTTTGCTATAGTCCCACTAGTGCCAAGACATTTGCAGAGCGCATCTGCCTGCGTTGCACACTCCAACTAATTATAACTAAGCCATTATACTAGCAAACACTTAGTGTACCTAGTGGCATCCTATACGTGGCTATTGGACTTTGCTATAGTCCCACTAGTGCCAAGACATTTGCAGAGCGCATCTGCCTGCGTTGCACACTCCAACTAATTATAACTAAGCCATTATACTAGCACACACTCAGTGTACCTAGTGGCATCCTATACGTGGCTATTGGACTTTGCTATAGTCCCACTAGTGCCAAGACATTTGCAGAGCGCATCTGCCTGCGTTGCACACTCCAACTAATTATAACTAAGCCATTATACTAGCACACACTCAGTGTACCTAGTGGCATCCTATACGTGGCTATTGGACTTTGCTATAGTCCCACTAGTGCCAAGACATTTGCAGAGCGCATCTGCCTGCGTTGCACACTCCAACTAATTATAACTAAGCCATTATACTAGCAAACACTTAGTGTACCTAGTGGCATCCTATACGTGGCTATTGGACTTTGCTATAGTCCCACTAGTGCCAAGACATTTGCAGAGCGCATCTGCCTGCGTTGCACACTCCAACTAATTATAACTAAGCCATTATACTAGCAAACACTCAGTGTACCTAGTGGCATCCTATACGTGGCTATTGGACTTTGCTTTAGTCCCACTAGTGCCAAGACATTTGCAGCACGTCTGCCTGCGTTGCACACTCCAACTAATTATAACTAAGTTACATTGTCAGGGATATTTATTCTTTATTATTCTGCTGTTAATAAAGCTAGACCACCACTGCAATCTTCACCACCTCTCAATTTTTACTACCACATTTTCAGTCCACAATCTTGTTGCAATCAACATGAGTGGCAAAATGACAGATGCTGGTGGAAAGGGGAAGAGGCGTGGTGGAAAAGGCAAAAAAGGTTTTGTCAGTGGGGAAGGTGGCAAAGCTCCATTATCATCTGCTGCAGATAGACCATCTACTAGCAAAAGTAAGATGTCTACTACTTATTGTGGACAATCCGATGTGCTCCCTTTTTACGGACACGAACAAGAGGAACAAAGGTAGATGATGGGCAAAAAAGGAAAATGCTTGAATGGATCTCAAGTGGTCCAACAAGTGCCCTCTCAGCCACTTCAAGTACCGCATCCAAAAAACACCAGTCCTCTGAGTTGTCATCCCAATCACACTTGATTTCTCCCAGCTCTGAAGTCTCCATCAGCCCTGCACAGTATGGTGGAACTGAGATGGCTGAGTCTGCAGAGCTGTTCAGTCACACTATAGCCTGGGAATCAGAGGTCTGCTCCCAAGCTACAGTGAGTACAGAACAGGAAATGGTCTGCAGTGATGCCCAGAACCTTTGTGACTCTGATTCAGGCCGTGAGGACCAAGTTTCTGAGCATAATGTTGACCCTTTGTCACAAACTGTAACACCTGTGGTTATAGACAATGAGGAACATACTGATGAAGATGAGACGCAGATACCCGATTGGGATGACAACTTAAATATTCGGTCAGGGCAAGAAGAGGCTCGGTCTGAGGGGGAGGGGAGTGCAAACACAACAATTGATGATGACGTTCTAGATCCCACCTACTGTCAACCCCCAGTCAGGCACTCGAGGAGGTCAACAGAGGCGGTGGAGGAGGATGCAACCGACGACGAAGTTACCTTGCGCCTTCCTGGACAGAGTCGGAGCACTGGTAGCACGTCTACAACTGCATCCTCAGCCACCACTCTGCCTATGAGCATTATTCGGGGTGGATCAACAGGTCGCATGGCCTCTAAGCCTTGCCTAGCCTGGTCCTTTTTTCACATCGAAAAAGATCGCCCAACTCATGTGATATGTAACATTTGTCATGATTCTGTTAGTAGAGGTCAAAACCTCAGCAGTTTGACAACTTCTTCCATGAATCGTCACATGACTAAATATCATAAGTCCCGGTGGGAAGCTCACCGTGCTGCAATGCGGCCTAGCGGAGCGAACCATCCACCGCCCGCCCCTTCCAGTGCATCCGCGCGCTCTTCATCTTCTAGGACTGTGGGGACAGCTGTCACACCTGTTTTTCCACGCAAAACTTCCACCACTGTAACCGCAACAGGCAGTTTGCTTGTAAGGTCGTCAGTTGGTTTGGAAGGGGAAACAAGTGAGTGTGTACAGCTCTCTCAGACATCGATAGCACCAACGTTGGATGAAGGCAACATCATGTCTCCGCCTGCACTTTCCTCACAAACCTGCATTTTTCCAGGGACACCCTACTCAACACCGTCTACACACAGCAGCCAGATCTCTGTCCCTCAGATGTGGTCAAATAAAAGGCCACTTCCTCCGACCCATGACAAAGCTAAGAGGTTGACTCTATCCCTCTGTAAGCTGTTGGCTACCGAAATGCTGCCTTTCCGCCTAGTGGACACACAGGATTTTAGAGACCTTATGTCTGTCGCTGTGCCCCAGTACCAGATGCCTAGTCGCCACTACTTCTCTAAGAAAGGTGTGCCCGCGCTACACCAGCATGTCGCACACAACATCACCGCTTCCTTGAGAAACTCTGTGTGTGAACGGGTGCATTTCACCACCGATACTTGGACCAGTAAGCATGGACAGGGACGTTACATGTCGCTGACTGGGCACTGGGTAACTATGGTGATAGATGGTGAAGGGTCTGCTGCACAAGTCTTGCCGTCCCCACGACTTGTGTGTCAATCCTCTGTCTGTCCAAGTTCCGCCACTGCTTCTGCATCCTCCACCTCATCTGGGTCCTCCACCTCCGCCCCAAGCCTGCCTGGTCAGGCCACCAGCGTTCTCACTGCGCAGAAGGAATCACGCACCCCTCATTACTATGCTGGCAGCAGAGCGCAACGGCATCAGGCGGTCTTTAGCTTGACATGTCTTGGTAATAAGAGTCACACAGCTGAGGAGTTGTGGTCAGCTCTGCGGTTCGAGTTTAATAAATGGTTGTCTCCACTCAACCTGCAGCCTGGTAAGGCCGTGTGCGACAATGCTGCAAACCTGGGTGCGGCCCTTCGCCTGGGCAAGGTGACACACGTACCTTGTATGGCTCACGTGTTGAACCTTGTCGTGCAGCAATTTTTAACACACTATCCCGGCCTAGATGGCCTTCTGAACAGGGCACGAAAACTGTCTGCTCACTTCCGCCGTTCAAGCGCCGCAGCTGAGCGACTTGCATCGCTCCAGAAGTCTTTCGGCCTGCCGGTTCATCACCTGAAATGCGATGTGGCGACACGCTGGAATTCAACTCTCCACATGTTACAGCGACTGTGGCAGCACCGCAGAGCCCTGGTGCAATACGTCATGACGTATAGCCTGGGCCAACGAGATGCAGAGGTGGGGCAGATCACCCTGATGGAGTGGTCTCAGATCAAGGACCTATGCACCCTTCTGCACAGTTTCGACATGGCGACGAATATGTTTAGCGCTGACAATGTCATTATCAGCATGACGATTCCAGTCATTTACATGCTGGAACACACGCTAAACACTATTCGGAGTCAGGGGGTGGGACAACATGAAGGGGAGGAACTACAGGAGGATTCATATGCGCAAGGGACAACAACATCACCAAGGTCCAGACGTTCATCATCACCAACGCAGCAGGCATGGGACCAAGGGGGACAGGGATCGACAAGGGCGCATAGTAGCAGGCGAAATGTTGAGCAAGGTGCAGGAGAACATGAAGAAATGGAGGACGAACTGTCCATGGACATGGAAGACTCAGCGGATGAGGGAGACCTTGGTCAAATTTCAGTTGAAAGAGGTTGGGGTCAGATGTCAGAGGAAGAAAGAACGGGTAGCACCTCTATGCCACAAACACAGCGTGGACTTGGTCCGCATGGCTGCGCAAGACACATGAGTGCCTTTTTGTTGCACTACCTCCAACATGACAGTCGTATTGTCAAAATTAGAAGTGATGATGACTACTGGATTGCCACACTATTAGATCCCCGGTACAAGTCCAAATTTTGTGACATAATTCCAGCCATAGAAAGGGACGCACGTATGCAGGAGTATCAGCAGAAGCTGTTACTAGATCTTAGCTCGGCTTTTCCACCAAACAACCGTGCAGGTGCAGGGAGTGAATCTCCCAGTTGTAACTTGACAAACATGGGACGGTCTCGTCATCTTCAACAGTCTACCCGTACCAGTAGGACCGTATCTGGTGCCGGTAACAGCAATTTTATGGAATCTTTTCATAATTTTTTTAGACCCTCTTTTGCAAGGCCACCAGAGACAACAAGTCTGACACATAGTCAACGGCTGGAGAGGATGATACAGGAGTATCTCCAAATGAACATCGATGCCATGACTGTGCAACTGGAGCCTTGCTCCTTTTGGGCTTCAAACCTAGAAAAATGGCCAGAGCTCGCAACTTACGCCTTGGAGATTTTGTCGTGTCCAGCTGCCAGCGTTGTCTCTGAACGTGTATTCAGTGCTGCTGGGTGTGTGCTGACAGATAAGCGCACGCGTCTGTCCAGTGACAATGTGGACAGACTGACGTTCATCAAAATGAACAAGTCATGGATCCAGAAGGAATTTACTACCCCTGTGTCATCCTGGGGAGAGTAAATGCTTGTTGATTTGGAATGTGCTTGATGCAAATCAAAACATCCTGTTTGCAACTAGGGCACAAGTGCTGCCACTGAATGGGTGGGTGTGTGGGGCCCAATTTTTGGAAAAAAAGGGAGACTCCGCTTGGAGTAACCCTTGCTTACATTGTTTTTAAAAGAAGCCAAGATGAACAGAGCTGGGATCAGGAAAGACTTTGCTACCTACCCTGGTGTCATCCTGGGGACGGTTAATTATGGCGTATTTTTGAATGTGCTTGATGCAAATCTAGCTGTGAAGTGTACAACTGGGGCACAACTGCTGCCACTGAATGGGTGGGTGTGTGGGGCCCAATTTTTGGAAAAAAAGGGAGACTCCGCTTGGAGTAACCCTTGCTTGCTGTGTTTTTAAAAGAAGCCAAGATGAACAGAGCTGGGATCAGGAAAGACTTTGCTACCTACCCCGGTGTCATCCTGGGGACGGATAAGAATGACGTATTTTTGAATGTGCTTGATGCAAATCTAGCTGTGAAGTGTACAACTGGGGCACAACTGCTGCCACTGAATGGGTGGGTGTGTGGGGCCCAATTTTTGGAAAAAAAGGGAGACTCCGCTTGGAGTAACCCTTGCTTGCTGTGTTTTTAAAAGAAGCCAAGATGAACAGAGCTGGGATCAGGAAAGACTTTGCTACCTACCCCGTTGTCATCCTGGGGACGGATAAGAATGGCGTATTTTTGAATGTGCTTGATGCAAATGTAGCTGTGAAGTGTACAACTAGGGCACAACTGCTGCCACTGAAGGGGTGGGTGTGTGTGGGGCCCAATTTTTGGAAAAAAGGGAGACTCCGCTTGGAGTAACCCTTGCTTGATGTGTTTTTAAAAGAAGCCAAGATGAACAGAGCTGGGATCAGGAAAGACTTTGCTACCTACCCCGGTGTCATCCTGGGGACGGATAAGAATGACGTATTTTTGAATGTGCTTGATGCAAATCTAGCTGTGAAGTGTACAACTGGGGCACAACTGCTGCCACTGAATGGGTGGGTGTGTGGGGCCCAATTTTTGGAAAAAAAGGGAGACTCCGCTTGGAGTAACCCTTGCTTGCTGTGTTTTTAAAAGAAGCCAAGATGAACAGAGCTGGGATCAGGAAAGACTTTGCTACCTACCCCGGTGTCATCCTGGGGACGGATAAGAATGACGTATTTTTGAATGTGCTTGATGCAAATCTAGCTGTGAAGTGTACAACTGGGGCACAACTGCTGCCACTGAATGGGTGGGTGTGTGGGGCCCAATTTTTGGAAAAAAAGGGAGACTCCGCTTGGAGTAACCCTTGCTTGCTGTGTTTTTAAAAGAAGCCAAGATGAACAGAGCTGGGATCAGGAAAGACTTTGCTACCTACCCCGGTGTCATCCTGGGGACGGATAAGAATGACGTATTTTTGAATGTGCTTGATGCAAATCTAGCTGTGAAGTGTACAACTAGGGCACAACTGCTGCCACTGAAGGGGTGGGTGTGTGTGGGGCCCAATTTTTGGAAAAAAGGGAGACTCCGCTTGGCGTAACCCTTGCTTACATTGTTTTTAAAAGAAGCCAAGATGAACAGAGCTGGGATCAGGAAAGACTTTGCTACCTACCCCGGTGTTATCCTGGGGACGGATAAGAATGGCGTATTTTTGAATGTGCTTGATGCAAATGTAGCTGTGAAGTGTACAACTAGGGCACAACTGCTGCCACTGAAGGGGTGGGTGTGTGTGGGGCCCAATTTTTGGAAAAAAGGGAGACTCCGCTTGGAGTAACCCTTGATTGCTGTGTTTTTTATAAATGATCCAAGCTGCACAGAGCTGGGATCAGGAAAGACTTAGCTACCTACCCTGGTGTCATCCTGGGGACGGTTAATTATGGCGTATTTTTGAATGTGCTTGATGCAAATCTAGCTGTGAAGTGTGCAACTGGGGCACAAGTGCTACCACTGAAGGGGTGGGTGTGTGTGTGGCCCAATTTTTGGAAAAAAGGGAGACTCCGCTTGGAGTCACCTTGCGGTGTTTTACATGATTTTAGAAGGGCGTGCCATGCCTATATCTGTGTGTCCTCCTCTTTTTCCTTGTCCAGCTGTTTTGTTTTCGCATGAGTATATGTCCTTGTCACTTTCCAATGTGTTTGAGTTGTTTGTCACCTTTAGGACACCTTTGAGGGTGTTTTCTAGGTGTTTTTCTGTGTTTGTGATTGCCTGCCATTGTTTCCTATGCAGTTCGAGTTCGGTTCGTCGAACGTTCGACGAACCGAACTCGAACGGGAGGTCCGTTCGGCGAACCAACCTCGAGCCGAACCGCGACCGGTTCGCTCATCTCTACTCAACACCGTCTACACACAGCAGCCAGATCTCTGTCCCTCAGATGTGGACAAATAAAAGGCCATTTCCTGCGACCCATGACAAAGTTAAGAGGTTGACTTTATCCCTCTGTAAGCTCTTGGCTACCGAAATGCTGCATTTCCGCCTGGTGGACACACAGGATTTTAGAGACCTTATGTCTGCCGCTGTGCCCCAGTACCAGATGCCCAGTCGCCACAACTTCTCTAAGAAAAGTGTGACCGCGCTACACCAGCATGTCCCATACAACATCACCGCTTCCTTGAGAAACTCTGTGTGTGATCGGGTGCATTTCACCACCGATACTTGGACAAGTAAGCATGGACAGGGACGTTACATGTCGCTGACTGGGCACTGGGTAACTATGGTGATAGATGGTGAAGGGTCTGCTGCACAAGTCGTGCCGTCCCCACGACTTGTGTGTCAATCCTCTGTCTGTCCAAGTTCCGCCACTGCTTCTGCCTCCCCCACCTCATCTGTGTCCTCCACCTCCAACCCAAGCCTGCCTGGTCAGGCCACCAGCTTTCTCACTGCGCAGAAGGAATCACGCACCCCTCATTACTATGCTGGCAGCAGAGCGCAACGGCATCAGGCGGTCTTTAGCTTGACATGTCTTGGAAATAGGAGTCACACAGCGGCTGAGTTGTGGGCAGCTCTGGAGACTGAGTTTGGTAAATGGTTGTCTCCACTCAACCTGCAGCCTGGTAAGGCCGTGTGCGACAATGCTGCAAATCTGGGTGCGGCCCTTCGCCTGGGCAAGGTGACACACGTGCCTTGTATGGCTCACGTGTTAAACCTTTTTGTCCAGCAAATTTTAACACACTATCCCGGCCTAGATGGCCTTCTGACCAGGGCACGAAAACTGTCTGCTCACTTCCGCCGTTCAACCGCCGCAGCTGAGTGACTTGCATCGCTCCAGAAGTCTTTCGGTCTGCCGGTTCATCGCCTGAAATGCGATGTGGCGACACGCTGGAATTCAACTCTCCACATGTTACAGCGACTGTGGCAGCACCACCGAGCCCTGGTGCAATACGTCATGACGTATAGCCTGGGCCAACGAGATGCAGAGGTGGGGCAGATCACCCTGATGGAGTGGTCTCAGATCAAGGACCTAGGCACCCTTCTGCACAGTTTCGACATGGCGACGAATATGTTTAGCGCTGACAATGCCATTATCAGCATGACAATTCCAGTCATTTACATGCTGGAGCACACGCTAAACACTATTCGGAGTCAGGGGGTGGGACAACAGGAAGGGGAGGAACAACACGAGGATTCATATGCGCAAGACACAACAACATCACCAAGGTCCAGACGTTCATCATCACCAACGCGGCAGGCATGGGACCATGGCAGACCGGGATCAACAAGGGCACATGGTAGCAGGCGAAATGTTGAGGAAGGTGCAGGAGAACATGAAGAAATGGAGCACGAACTGTCCATGGACATGGAAGACTCAGCGGATGAGGGAGACCTTGGTCAAATTTCAGTTGAAAGAGGTTGGGGGGAGATGTCAGAGGAAGAAAGAACGGTTAGCACCTCTATGCCACAAACACAGCGTGGACTTGGTCCGCATGGCTGCGCAAGACACATGAGCGCCTTCTTGCTGCACTACCTCCAACATGACTCTCGTATTGTCAAAATTAGAAGTGATGATGACTACTGGCTTGCCACACTATTAGATCCCCGGTACAAGTCCAAATTTTGTGACATAATTCCAGCCATAGAAAGGGACGCACGTATGCAGGAGTATCAGCAGAAGCTGTTACTCAATCTTAGCTCGGCTTTTCCACCAAACAACCGTGCAGGTGCAGGGAGTGAATCTCCCAGTTGTAACTTGACAAACATGGGACGGTCTCGTCATCTTCAACAGTCTACCCGTACCAGTAACACCGTATCTGGTGCTGGTAACAGCAATTTTATTGAATCTTTTCATAATTTTTTTAGACCGTCCTTTGCAAGGCCACCAGAGACAACAAGTCTGACACATAGTCAACGGCTGGAGAGGATGATACTCCTGTATCTCCAAATGAACATTGATGCCATGACTTTGCAAATGGAGCCTTGCTCATTTTGGGCTTCAAATCTTGAAAAATGGCCAGAGCTCTCAACTTACGCCTTGGAGATTTTGTCGTGTCCAGCTGCCAGCGTTGTCTCTGAACGTGTCTTCAGTGCTGCTGGGTGTGTGCTGAGAGATAAGCACACGCGTCTGTCCAGTGACAATGTGGACAGACTAACGTTCATCAAAATGAACAAGTCATGGATCCACAAGGAATTTACTACCCCTGTGTCATCCTGGGGAGAGTAAATGCTTGTGGATTTGGAATGTGCTTGATGTAAATCTACCTGTGAAGTGTACAACTGGGCCACAAGTGCTGCCACTGAAGGGGTGAGTGTCTGTGTGGCCCAATTTTTGGAAAAAAGGGAGACTCAGCTTGGAGTAACCCTTGCTTACATTGTTTTTAAAAATGATCCAAGATGAACAGATCTGGGATCAGGAAAGACTTTGCTACCTACCCCGGTGTCCTCCTGGGGATGGTTAAGTATAGCGTATTTTGGATTGTGCTTGATGCAAATCTACCTGTGAAGTGTACAACTAGGGCACAAGTGCTGCCACTGAAGGGGTGGGTGTCTGTGTGGCCCAATTTTTGGAAAAAAGGGAGACTCCACTTGGAGTAACCCTTGTTTACATTGTTTTTAAAAATGATCCAAAATGAACAGAGCTGGGATCAGGAAAGACTTTGCTACCTACCCCGGTGTCCTCCTGGGGACTGTTAAGTATGGCGTATTTTTGAATGTGCTTGATGCAAATCTACCTGTGAAGTGTACAACTGGGGCACAAGTGCTGCCACTGAAGGGGTGAGTGTCTGTGTGGCCCAATTTTTGGAAAAAAGGGAGACTCCGCTTGGAGTAACCCTTGCTTGCTGTGTTTTTTAAAAGGAGCCAAGATGAACATGTCATGGTTTAGCAAAGACTTTGCTACCTACCCCGGGGTCATGCTGGGAACAGTTAAGTATGGCGTATTTTTGATTGTGCTTGATGCAAATCTAGCTGTGAAGTGTACAACTGGGGCACAAGTGCTGCCACTGAAGGGGTGGGTGTGTGTGTGGCCCAATTTTTGGAAAAAAGGGAGAACTCCGCTTAGAGTCACCTTGTGGTGTTTTACATGATTTTAGAAGGGCGTGCCATGCCTATATCTGTGTCTCCTCCTCTTTTTCCTTGTCCAGCTCTTTTGTTTTCGCATAAGTATATGTCCTTGTCACTTTCCCATGTGTTTGTGTTGTGTTGTGAGTTGTTTGTCACCCTTTGGACACCTTTGAGGGTTTTTTCTAGGTGTTTTTATGTGTTTGTGATTGCCTGCCATTGTTTCCTATGCGGTTCGAGTTCAGTTCGTCGAACGTTCGCCGAACCGAACTCGAACGGGTCCACCGTTTGACGAACCGAACTCGAGCCGAACCACGACCGGTTCGCTCATCTCTAGTGGTGAGGTCTGGACTGCCAGCATTACCCTAACTCCTGTCCATACCCTGTTCTATCACTCCGTCTCCCGCATCCCTGGGGAGTGCCAGGGCCGCAGTAACAAACCCCACAAATAATGCAAACAGGGAAGAACCAACACATAACACACTGCAAACAGACACAGGGGAGAGACAACACATGCACAGGAAGAAATAAGATACAGGGAGGAAAGAAAGTGACAATAGGGATATTTCCACACCACACAAGATATCATATAATTGATCACCAGAAACTGGTTCACACGCTAAAGACCAGAATCGCTGGAGCAACGCTGGAGCTATAATCAGGGATGAGCAACCGGATCCAGCACCCTATAAAGGGTGAAAGCAGCTGTGATTGGTCATAAGCCACCTGAGCTCTTAGCAGCAGTTTACAAGCCAGCAGGAATTAATTCCTGCTGTACTGATGAGCAGTGAACAAGAAACAGCTGACGCTCAGTTCTGACTGAACAAATAAGAGACACCAGATTACCTGTAAGATGCTGCATTGTGAACAGAGTCTGACGGCACCATGACACCTAGGAAGGGCAGAGCAGAACATTGCATGACAGAATGTGTGCAATAATATACATAATAATGTTATTAGAGATGCACAGATCTGACGATATTGAATTTGCCAAGTGTCGCAGATTTTACTGGGAAATTTGATAGCAAATTATTCTCTGCATATTGAATGTCCTTAAGGCCCGTCACACACAGAGATAAATCTTTGTGTGTGACAGGGCCTTTAGTTTTCCTCTCTAATCTCACCCCTCACCTGCACTGCTCACTGTCCTATATTTTACTGCAGCTGCACGCTGAAATCCAGGTCGTATCCATGCAAAGTGAGCACATTTGGTCATGACTCAGCTCAGGATGGCCATACACATGTGCAGAGATGTCCTGGATCTACCCACAGTGAAAGGGTAAAGCCTAGAATGTACATTGTAAAATCAAGGTGTACATCATGATGACACAACGTCGCTGCGACTTTCCAAAACGCATGCACAGAGACATTGTGGGTCTAGTCATGGCTGGAAGTCTCAACCTAGAATGGAGATGCATGGGTTTTATTGCGTAATGAGAGGAGCTTAGGACCGTATGGCAGAGAACAAGTAGCAGAGTTGATATTAGTTTTTTTATTTATTTTTTTTCCAGCCCTCTACAATTCAGAAAAATGGCAGCCAGCAGACAAATTTTTGATCAATCTGTGAGAGGCAAACATCAGAAAATCTGAATTCTTGAAAAAACATATTTCTGTAAAGTTTGAGTAGAATTGAGTAGAATTTAATTCCACTTTAACAAGTTCAGTCAACTCTACATACTGCATTACCAATGATGTGTGCACATTCAATCTTTATTTTATATATTGATTTTTATGTTTTTATAGGGTACCTATGAGTGAAGCTGGCTGCAAACTCTGAGATCAGTGGGTGTTCTTTTTGAATAGTGCTCTCTATGCCTGAGCCTTTGTCACCCTTCTAAACTATGTGCATGTACTTCAATCTTTCCATTATCCCACTGTTATGACTTTACAAGCTAGGAAACATGGAAACATAAATGATGTGTACTGTGCCTACAGATGTTTCTGCAGAATTTAGGGCATCAAGTAGGCAGTAAAGGAATAAATGACTGTATGACTAGACTATGTAGTTTGCTGCATTGAAGCAAATAAAAACATGGTTTCAAAAGCTCATGTACTGTATTTGAATACACTCCAATAAAGGGGTCCCTAGAGGGTCTTTCTCTTTTGGGACCCTATTCCACACAAATACAAGATATAGGTGAGTGAACCTGAGCTGTAACGTTTGGGGTTTCTTCCGGACACCTAGTGTCCGGGGCTCGAACTCGAAAATGGACTTTTCACGAAAGTTTGTGTCCAAGTTTTTGGAGTTGAAGTGCTGTTCATATGCTGAAGAAAGTTTGTTAAAACGCTGCAGCACAGCCATTGAAAAAGCTTTTTAGCATGGGGAAGATGACTGCACGATGCTCTGAAGAAAATAACAATAGTAAAAAAGGTCCTTTTATTTTTGATAACCAGCACAGGTAAAGCAGACATCTGAGGGCTAATACACTATTATAGATATCCATAGGGGTCATCAAAATAGATATCCATAAGGGTCATCAAGATAGATATCCATAGGGGTCATCTCAGGGCTGCAGCTCTCAGCTGTGTGCTTTACTTTGGCTAGTTATCAAAAATAAAGGGGACCCCATGCCAATTTTTTTAATTATTTATTTAAATAATATTAAAAAAAAACTGCATGGGTCCCCCATTTTTGATAACCAGCCAAGGTAAAGAAGAGAGCTGCAAGCTAGTATGGTTATTTGGGTCTTCTCAGACCTAAAAATAGCAGCCTACAGCCACCCCAGAGGTGGCGCATCCATTAAACATGCCAATTCTGGCACTTTACTTGGTTCTTTCAGATTGCCTGGTGTGGTGGAAATGGGGTAAAACCTTTGGGGTTGATGTGAACTGTTAATTGACAGCTGCCATCAAGCTCAGGATTAGTAATGGATAGGCATCTATCAGACACCCCCATTACTAATCTGGTAAGTGTACAGTTAAAACACACACAGGAAAAAATAGTTTATGTGAATACAGTCCATCGATAATCAATTTATTAATTAAAATAAATTCTCAAAGTTCTGACAACATGTAATGGTGTAATGTCCCACAACCTCCATCCAGTCCTATGGAGCCTCATTGTCAGAATGTTCTGAGAATGAGGCTCCAGAGGTCACTCCCGGTCAGTGACAGACCCGCAAATTATGTGTCTGCCGCTCTCTGCACTTCTGGGGTGTCTCTGGCCTGCTATTTTTAAGTTGAGAAGAGTAAAATCCCCATGCTCCTTCCCACCCTGATAATACCATCCCAAGGCTCTCTGCTTTACCTTGGCTTGTTATCGAAATAGCGGGGACCCCTGCTGTTTTTTAAATTATTTCAATAAATAATTTTAAAAAACGGCATGGGATGCCTTCTGTTTTTAATAACCAGCCAAAGTAAGGCTTAAAGCTGAGGGTTGCAGCCCGCAGTTGTCTGCTTTAACTACACTAGTTATCAAAAATAGTTGGGAGCCCACATCATTTTTTTTTATTCACAGCAGTATACAGGCATCTTTCCTTTCTCAAAAGCTTGTTAACTGGCTGTACTGGAACTTTATTCAGCATCAGAACAGCATCCAAAATAAATAACTTAAAAACACGGCATTGGGTCCCCTTTATTTTTTTATAACCAGCCAAGGTAAAGCTGACAGCTGAAGGTTTGTCATGAAAAATAAGGAGGACCCCATGTAATTTTTGTTTTTGTTTGTTCTGTATACAGATTTTTTTGCAGGACAATTGTCTGGTCTTACCCCTGTTTTGCTTCTTTCTGCGGCCCGCTAGTGAAGAGCCCCAGGGCTTTGGGGTACTCGGTTCCGGGCTGTATATTATGGGGAAAGTTTACTGGGTGGTCGATGTCCGGTTCCGTGACCCTAGGGGTCACTTAAAAGGGGTTTTGTACAAGGGAAGAATAAAAATAAAAATGGTTTCCGTGATGCCACTTGCGGTATGCGACTATATGGGGAAAGCCACTGCTGCAAAGTCTCTCACTGCTGGGGCTGATAGTATTGGGCAGCTTAGATGTAATGGCTCTTCGCAAGTAGAGCTAGGCCCTAGGGTAGGATGATGGTGGTTGTAGTATATTGGTGCAGACGTGTAGGAAGAATTCAGGCAACACAGGGGCTGTGGTTTAACTTGTGCTTTACTCACTGGTTTGTAGTTGCTGCTACCCAGTTTGTGCTGGTCTTTACGAATCCAGTATTCCCTTTGTTCCAGTGCCGATGTAGTGACCTGGTGAGCTTTACTTTCATGCATTCGTTAGTAGTTGGTGGGTCCCTGTGGCTTGGAGCGTTTTTGGGGTCCCCCTCCTGTTGTCTCTCCATCCTGGCCCGTACGGCAGGCAGCTTGAACCTCTCTTGGGTTGGAACCTCTGTCCCCGTTCCCAGGTTCCCTCTCTTCTGCTGTGCCCCAGACACTAACGTCGGTAAGGTCCTTGACGGTCCCCTCACCAGGTAGGTCTTTATCAGGTGAGCCTGAAGAGTTTTCCTCAACTAGGGCCCTGTGTCCCGCCCGTGCTCAGTCCTGTGAGTACTGGTACGTGCTCTCCCAGCGACTGTACTCCCTTTTACTCAGTGGTCACTTAGACACTTTTCTGTCAGCAGGTCAGCTTCTGACTGACTTTCTGTCTGATATTCTATCATTCTCACAAGATGTTCATCGTCCGTCCACTTCACTGACTAGCCTCTCCTCCTCCCAGGTTTCTAACTAGTGGATTGGATGCATCCCAGCCAATAGGTGACCCCCATCAGGTCCATCTCTACCCTGTTACCCAGTGTGGGGAAAAGGGCGTGCATTTGCGTGTGTGTTGTGTTAGTTATCAGCACTGGTCTTCCAGGAATCCGGGGTTAGAGGTAATACCCTGTGGCACCTGACACTCAGGGGCGCCACATTAGCACTTAGTATAACCATTTTACAGCCATTTAACAGCACCAATGTTTGGATCCCCATCAACTTTTATGGAGTTTGGTGTCCGCGGTCAAGTTTTGTTAAAATCCGGGTACCAAACCGAACTCAAATATCCACGAGCCTGAACCTGTGAATAACGTAATTCCTCAGAAAAAAATGCTTTACAGACCGGGCAACATTTTGATGGCTGGCGCTTTTGACAAATGCAGATACAAGTAAAACTAGAGTTTCCCTCTCATATCTTGAAATTCCATGTTCCATTATTTGTCTTTCAGCAATGAGATACACTTCAGAATGTCTTATCCATTGGAATATCACATTCTATATAAAATATATGAAGGAACAGTGCCATATCTATAATAACTCATGTAATGGATTTTCACTGTCCGTTCTCAAGTTTTTTACATGTCTGATTCTTATGTAAATAAGGTTTCCTATAATCATAGTAACCAGAAGGTTCTGATATGAATTATATAAAAATGGAAAAATAAGCAAATGAATATCATAAGTGACATCTCTCCCTCTGTCATATTTCCTCCCATTCTTCTGGGCTCGCTCCTCTTTCCATATGTGTATATCTAAAGTTTGTTCCAAACTGCATAACGTTATATTCAAATTGGTATGGTAATTATACACTCAAGGTGATGAGTTTTCCCTGAGGTATTTATTTAATGTGGTTACAATAAAGCAAACAAGGAAATTAGACAAAGAGAACTAAATTGCCTTGAACAACGCTTGAGGCGATCAGATGATACATGTATTATTCATGGATTACAGATCCTGAAATTTGGGTTTTACATAAAGTTTAGAGCTAAAAAATGAGCCACCACTTGCTCCAGGCTACCGGGTAAGACGCTGGGCTAAGAGGGTCTTTCTGGTTTATTTGCAACATTCTGGAAACTGCATATTTATTGAAATAATATTCCAGCTTGTTTAACAAGTGATTTATTAGGAAATTCTGAATAAAGAAGAAATACATGACTCAATTTATTAGGACAATGTAAATCAGATGTGTCATAAAGTCACATTGTTACCATTCCATCAGGTTGACTGATGGAATTTAGAAATCGTTCCATGGTTGCTACCTATCTGCGAAGAAGGTTCAACTCAACACAAAGGTGCTTTTCTGATATTTTTCACTGGAAGATCTTATTGAAGTGGGCACCCCCATTTCACACAAGGTTATGGGGTCTTATGGTTTTTTGGTACAATTTCAATGAGGGGTTGCAAAATATTCTATTGAAAATGTCCACGAGCCTCAAGATCAGAAATGGTACCAGCTGGTGGCCAATACTTGCTGCTGTATCTGATATGTATAATATGTTTAAGTTGGTATATTAGAGACATTTATTGTAAGACACCCCCTTTAATGCTTTGCATAATAAAAAATGCTTGACAATTGCATTGGTATATAATACAAGTGCATCTCAATAAATTAGAATATCTTCCAAAAGTTAATTTATTCCAGTAATTCAATACAAAAAGTGAAGTGCTTATATTATATAGAGTCATTAAACACAGAGTGATCTACTTCAAGTGTTTATTTCTGTTAATGTTGATGATTATGGCTTACAGCCAATAAGAGCCCAAAAGTCATTATCTAAGAAAATTAGAAAAATTACTGCAAAACACCTGCAAAGGCTTCTTAAGCATTTAAAAGGGTCCCTTAGTCTGGTTCAGTAGGCTACACAATCATGGGTAAAGCGCGCTTTACATGCTACGATTTCGCTACAGCGATCTCGTTGGGGTCACGGATTTTGTGACGCACATCCGGCCACTGTAGCGATGTCGTAGCGTGTGACTCCTAGGAGCGATTTTGGATCGTTGCAAAAACGTCCAAAATCGCTCCTCATTGACATGGGGGTTTGCCATCATCTCCTTACCTGCCTCCGGCCACAATGCGGAAGGAAGGAGATGGGCGGGATTGTACGTCCCGCTCATCTCCGCCCCTCCGCTTACATAGGGCGGCCGCTTAGTGACGTCACTGTGACGCCAAATGGACCGACCCCTTAGAAAGGAGGCGGTTCGCCGGTCACAGTGACGTCGCTAGGCAGGTAAGTATGTGTGACGGGGGTGCGCGATTTTGTGCGCGACGGACAGCGATGGGGGTGGGTCTCATGCTAGCGATATCGGGTCGGATATCGCAGCATGTAAAGCCACCCTAAGACTGCTGACTTCACAGATATCCGGAAGGCAGTCATTGACAAACTCCACAAGGCGGGTAAGCCACAAATGGTCATTGCTTAAGAAGCTGGCTGTTCACAGAGTGCTGTATCCAAGCATACTAATGGAAAGTTAAGTGGAAGGAAAAAGTGCACAAGCAACCGGAATAACCACAGCGTTGATAGGATTGTTAAGAAAAGGCCATTCAAAAAGTTGGGGGAGATTCACAAGGAGTGGACTGCTGCTGGAGTCAGTGCTTCAAGAGCCACCACATACAGAGGTATCCAGGACATGGGCTACAAGTGTCGCATTCCTTGTGTCTAGCCACTCATGACCAATAGACAAAGCCAAAAGTGTCTTACCTGGGCCAAGGAGAAATAGAACTGGACTATTGCTCAGTGGTTCAAGGTGTTGTTTTCAGATGAAAGTAAATTTTGCATTTAATTTGGAAATTGAAATCCCTGAGTCTGGAGGAAGAGTGGAGAGGCCACAATCCAAGCTGCTAGAGATCTAGTGGGAAGTCTCCACAATCAGTGATGGTTTGGGGAGCCATGTCATCAGCTGGTGTAGCTCCACTGTGTTTTATCAAGACCAAAGTCAGCGCAGCCGTCTACCAGGAAATTTTACAGCACTTCATGCTTCCCTCTGCTGACAAGCTAATTGGAGATGGAAATTTCATTTTCCAGCAGGACTCTGCCCCTGTCCACACTGCCAAAAGTACCAATATCTGGGTAAATAACCACAGTATCACTGTACTTGATTGGCCAGCAAACTCACCTGACCTAAACCCTAAATCTATGGGATATTGTCAATAGGAAAATAAGAGTCGCCAAATGAAATGAAATAAATGAACTTTTTGATGATATGCTAATCTATTGAGATGCACTTCTATATATATTAATTCTTTTCTTGAACTATGTTATTTATTGAAAAACAATATTCAGAGAAAAACATAGTAAACTAGACAGCCAGGGACAGACCCGCATGGCAGACTAGTCAGAGAGGTGGGTTCCTGGTGGCATCTCCGTACCCACTGCTAGTGACTGACAGGTCTCTACCTATATTCACATGT
Organism: Anomaloglossus baeobatrachus; assembly: GCF_048569485.1. Classification (NCBI taxonomy): domain Eukaryota; kingdom Metazoa; phylum Chordata; class Amphibia; order Anura; family Aromobatidae; genus Anomaloglossus; species Anomaloglossus baeobatrachus. The sequence goes on along the minus strand of NC_134360.1, from coordinate 198,638,040 downwards.
AGATAGAAACCTGTCAATCACTGTCATGGCAGGTGAGAGAGGCTATACCACCAATATAGGACAACAGACAGGAAGGGGGGAAAGAATTCCTTACAGCTAGGGAAAGGGGAAAGTGGTGACTACTGACAACAAACTACAGCCGTTCCCTGGGTTCACTCACCACACCATGATAAGTTCCTCACCTATGCGTTGAGCCAGATACCTGACCTAAGGTATCCCTATTGCTGGGCCCTAAATAGGGACTGGATGGGATGAACTCTTTGTCAACCCTACTAAACACTAAAGGAAGACACAAGGGAAGAATGCAGGGGAAACACAAGTGCAGTCACCAGTGCCCTAGTAGATAGCAAAAGACTAAGGCCCGCTTTACACGCAACAACATCGCTAACGAGATGTCGTTGGGGTCACGGAATTCGTCACGCACATCCGGCCTCGTTAGCGACATTGTTGCATGTGAAACGCATGAACGACCGTTAACGATCAAAATTACTTAACTTATCGTTGACGCATCATTCCATTCCCGATTATCGTTGCTGTTGCAGGATGCAGGTTGTTTGTTGTTCCTGCAGCAGCACACATCGCTACGTGTGACACCGCAGGAATGAGGAACAACCTTGTACCTGCGGCCACCCGCAATGAGGAAGGAAGGAGGTGGGTGGGATGTTCATCCCTCTCATCTCCGCCCCTCCGCTTCTATTGGGCGGCCGCTTAGTGACGTCGCTGTGACGCCGAACGAACCGCCTCCTTAGAAAGGAGGCGGTTCACCAGCCACAGCGACATCGGTAGGTAGATAAGTGTAATGTGACGGGTGTTAGCGATGTTGTGCGCCACGGGCAGCGATTTGCCTGTGACGCACAACCGACGGGGGCGGGTACACTCGCTAGCGATATCGCTTGCAATAATGCAGCATGTAAAGTGCCCTTAACACTTATCTGACAGCAACCACAGAAGTCTAAGAAGTACCAGAAGATGTCCTCTCCAGAACTCAGCAAAGAACTAACTATGAACCACCCCAGGGTGAGGTTAATAAAAAGGATGTCAGAGGATACCAACTGCTCTGAAGGACTGACAGTTTCCCAGGGTCCTAGAGTCTACTGGCTTTGGAAACAGAGAACTGTCAGAAAACAACACGTGCCGCCAGTCTCTGTGATCTTCTAGCACTCGCTGCCACTGGATTGTCAGTGATACCTCCATGACAGGCTGTGACACATCTGTGACAGTCACTGTCAGTGGGTGGGGAGAAGCCACTGGAGACCCACCTCTTTGACTAGTCAACAGTATGGCTCGATGTCACTTGACCATTAAAGTATGTTTTCTGAAAAGCCGCAGCATTTCAGTCAAACATATCCACATGGGACAATACAGCCATGAACTCACTGATAGATCAGTATCATATACATAAAATTAAACAAAGAAACACGTCAAATTGATAAGATTTAATAGTATATTAACAATACAGTTTCACAATATTGCTCTATGGATGGTTAGGTTAAGTTTCCACAGAAAGTTATTAATGGGTTTTTGAAGCAAAAAAAATGCAGTATCTTATAATTCCAGCAAAATGGAAGAGAATTATAGAAAATTTCAGCCCACTGTGTTTTTATTTTAGCTGAATAAAGTGTCTTTCAATGCATTTTTTAAATCTGTACCATGTCAATTTCTCTTGTGGGTACACTGAGTTTTATGTGCGGATTTATCCCATGGAATTGCATTAGTTGCAGAAAATGTCCATATAAAAAACATACCGTATATGCATTTTAGTGTATTACTGCTGCTGAAGCACACTAAAAACACATGAAACCCACACACAACTGTATCAATAAAGCTTTGTCAAAGACAAATACAAGAACGTATATGATATAAAGCTGCTTCATTTAAAACATGTCATATCTAAAAGAGAGAAAAACTGTAGCGTCCAAAAAGAGATAAAAACACATGAAAAAAAGGCATTAAAAACAATAAAAAAAATGCATATAATCTAATTTAGCTAATAGATGTAGTAATGCTGCAAAAAATGTGCCATATAAAATGGATATCAAATACTCATCATGTGAATGTAGCCTTTTATACTCTTTGTCACTATGTATATGATGGAGTTTAGAAATGTTACATGATTATTTAAAACATTTTTCTCTATGCCAATATGTGATCTGATCACTAAGTTACATTCATAAAACTGCAAAAGCTTCTTGTAGTTTTCTGGAAAAGCAGAAAAAAATGAATAAATAAATCATTTTGAAGAAAAAAAAAAATAATATATATATATATATATATATATATATACCTTATTTTTCATTTTATAAGGCATACCGGATTATAAGACGCACCATAAATTTAGAGATAAGAAAAGGTAAAAAAAAATAAAAATGTGGTCCGTCTTATACTCCGGTGTTGTCTTACTGGAGGGGGGCGGCAGTGGTGGTGGAGAGGGGTCACAGGAGGCAGAGGTTGTGGTAGTAGCGACGGCGGGTCCGTGGTGGCGGTAGTGAGTCGGTGGTGGTGGTGGCGGGTCTGTGGTGGCAGCGGGTAAGCAGTGTCAGCGGTGGGTCAGTGGTGTGAGTGGCGGGTCAGTAACAGCAGCAGCGGAGGGTCAGTGACTGACAGCAACGGGTCAGTGACAGTGGCAGCGGCGGGTCAGTGGTGGAGCAGGCCAGTGCGGTGAGTGTCCCAGTCTGTCTGCAGTCCCAGTTCAAATGATGGCACCCGGAGCGGTGTGTGCAAGATGGCGCTCTCATTCAAGAGCTCCATCTGCGCACATGCTTACTCCCGGCGCCATCATTTGAAACCGGGACCATGGACAGACTGAGACACTCGCCGCACAGCCACCGCAGTCTGCACAGCCACCCGCCAGCCAGCCCGCCCGCCCGCCCGCACAGAGTGGCAGCCAGCAGGCCGCCCACCCGCACAGAGAGGCAGCTGGGACAGAAAGGCAGGCAGCTGACCGCCAGCACCGACAGGCAACCGGCTGCCCGCATGCAGCGATACACACCTTGCCGCTCGCACGCACCCACCCAGCTGCCCGCACACAGATCTGAACATACGCCCCTCCCCCTCCGGTAAGCTACATTTGGATTTTAAGATGCACTCCTCATTTTCCTCCAAATTTTTGGGAGGAAAAGTATGTTTCATAATCCGAAAAATACTGTGTATATATATATATGCATACATATATACAGTTAGGTCCAGAAATATTTAGACAGCGACACAATTTTCGCGAGTTGGGCTCTGCATGCCACCACATTGGATTTGAAATGAAACCTCTACAACAGAATTCAAGTGCAGATTGTAACGTTTAATTTGAAGGTTTGAACAAAAATATCTGATAGAAATTGTAGGAATTGTACACATTTCTTTACAAACACTCCACATTTTAGGAGGTCAAAAGTAATTGGACAAATAAACCAAACCCAAACAAAATATTTTTATTTTCAATATTTTGTTGCAAATCCCTTGGAGGCAATCACTGCCTTAAGTCTGGAACCCATGGACATCACCAAACGCTGGGTTTCCTCCTTCTTAATGCTTTGCCAGGCCTTTACAGCCGCAGCCTTCAGGTCTTGCTTGTTTGTGGGTCTTTCCGTCTTAAGTCTGGATTTGAGCAAGTGAAATGCATGCTCAATTGGGTTAAGATCTGGTGATTGACTTGGCCATTGCAGAATGTTCCACTTTTTTGCACTCATGAACTCCTGGGTAGCTTTGGCTGTATGCTTGGGGTCATTGTCCATCTGAACTATGAAGCGCCGTCCGATCAACTTTGCGGCATTTGGCTGAATCTGGGCTGAAAGTATATCCCGGTACACTTCAGAATTCATCCGGCTACTCTTGTCTGCTGTTATGTCATCAATAAACACAAGTGACCCAGTGCCGTTGAAAGCCATGCATGCCCATGCCATCACGTTGCCTCCACCATGTTTTACAGAGGATGTGGTGTGCCTTGGATCATGTGCCGTTCCCTTTCTTCTCCAAACTTTTTTCTTCCCATCATTCTGGTACAGGTTGATCTTTGTCTCATCTGTCCATAGAATACTTTTCCAGAACTGAGCTGGCTTCATGAAGTGTTTTTCAGCAAATTTAACTCTGGCCTGTCTATTTTTGGAATTGATGAATGGTTTGCATCTAGATGTGAACCCTTTGTATTTACTTTCATGGAGTCTTCTCTTTACTGTTGACTTAGAGACAGATACACCTACTTCACTGAGAGTGTTCTGGACTTCAGTTGATGTTGTGAACGGGTTCTTCTTCACCAAAGAAAGTATGCGGCGATCATCCACCACTGTTGTCATCCGTGGACGCCCAGGCCTTTTTGAGTTCCCAAGCTCACCAGTCAATTCCTTTTTTCTCAGAATGTACCCGACTGTTGATTTTGCTACTCCAAGCATGTCTGCTATCTCTCTGATGGATTTTTTCTTTTTTTTCAGCCTCAGGATGTTCTGCTTCACCTCAATTGAGAGTTCCTTAGACCGCATGTTGTCTGGTCACAGCAACAGCTTCCAAATGCAAAACCACACACCTGTAATCAACCCCAGACCTTTTAACTACTTCATTGATTACAGGTTAACGAGGGAGACGCCTTCAGAGTTAATTGCAGCCCTTAGAGTCCCTTGTCCAATTACTTTTGGTCCCTTGAAAAAGAGGAGGCTATGCATTACAGAGCTATGATTCTTAAACCCTTTCTCCGATTTGGATGTGAAAACTCTCATATTGCAGCTGGGAGTGTGCACTTTCAGCCCATATTATATATATAATTGTATTTCTGAACATGTTTTTGTAAACAGCTAAAATAACAAAACTTGTGTCACTGTCCAAATATTTCTGGACCTAAGTGTATATATATATATATATATATATATATATATATATATATATATATATATATATATTTATACATACATATATATACAGTACAGAACAAAAGTTTGGACACACCTTCTCATCTCTAGAACAACTATTAAGAGGAGACTTTGTGCAGCAGGCCTTCATGGTAAAATAGCTGCTAGGAGACCACTGCTAAGGACAGGCAACAAGCAGAAGAGACTTTTTTGGGCTAAAGAACACAAGGAATGGACATTAGACCAGTGGAAATCTGTGCTTTGGTCTGATGAGTCCAAATTTGAAATCTTTGGATCCAACCACCGTGTCTTTGTGGAAAAGGTGAACGGATGGACTCTACATAGCTGGTTCCCACCGTGAAGCATGGAGGAGGAGGTGTGATGGTGTGGTGGTGCTGTGCTGGTGACACTGTTGGGGATTTATTCAAAATTGAAGGCATACTGAACCAGCATGGCTACCACAGCATCTTGCAGCGGCATGCTATTCCATCCGGTTTGCATTTAGTTGGACCATCATTTTTTTTTCAACAGGACAATGACCCCAAACACACCTCCAGGCTGTGTAAGGGCTATTTGACTAAGAAGGAGAGTGATGGGGAGCTACGCCAGATGACCTGGCCTCCACAGTCACCAGACCTGAACCCAATCGAGATAGTTTGGGGTGAGCTGGACCCCAGAATGAAGGAAAAAGGGCCAACAAGTGCTAAGCATCTCTTGGAACTACTTCAATACTGTTGGAAAACCATTTCCGGTGACTACCTCTTGAAGCTCAACAAGAGAATGCCAAGAGTGTGCAAAGTAGTAATCAAAGCAAAAGGTGGCTACTTTGAAGAACCTAGAATATAAGACATACTTTCAGTTGTTTCACACTTTTTTAAGTATTTCATTCCACATGTTTTCATTCATAGTTTTGATGTCTTCAATGTGAATCTACAATTTTCAGAGTCATGAAAATAAAGAAAACTCTTTGTATGAGATGGTGTGTCCAAACTTTTGGTCTGTACTATATATATATATATATATATATATACATATATATATATATATATATATATGTATGTATATATTAGTACATGGCTGCAGATGTAAATGAAACAAATATGTAGATGCCTTCACTTGCGCTTTACAATTTTTGTTTGTTTTTATGGTATTATTATCTACAAGTACTTCAAGCCCAAATGTCCCGGCAAAACTGCCGGGAAGGGGATATTTGCTGGCAAGAGGTGCCTAAAAGAAATATCAGCTAGAAATAAAAATATATATTTCAGTAGTTAACAGCTGCAGCCAGCTTGTATCCCGCTGCCTTTCTGGAACCAAAGTTGCTCTTTGAGCACTTCAAAAGATAGCAAAGAAGAGAGAATATTTAAGCATACACATGCATTTATATTTGTATTGATGCACTTGGGTGAAAATATGTTCCCCCATTTTGCAAATTATTTGATGGAGGAAAATGCATTTTGGAAAGGTATAGACTTTAAGCTGGGTGGTTATGGATATTTTTAGAAGTTTTACTAAGCGGCTTCTAACTTTTCTTTTTTTAATTTTTTATTTTATATATATGAGCAGGCTTTTCTTACATTAGGACTCGTTGTATATTTTATATTACATCAGATAGGGTGGACAGCAGTGTGAGCAGCCTTTATTACATCAGGACTCCTTGTATTTCTTGCATTACTTCAGATAGGGTGGACAGCAGTGTGAGCAGCCTCTTCTTACCTCAGTGCTTCTGGTATCTCCAGTATTAGATCAAAAAGACATTGTAGACAGCAGTATGTGCAACCGCTTCTTACTTTAGCGCTCCTAGTACCTCCAGTATTGGATTAGATAGACAGGGTACACAGCATTATGAACAACATCTCTTACTCCAACACTCCTGGTACCTCCAGTAGTAAGTCAGAAAGGGTGCAAAGCAGGATAAGCAGCCTCTTCCTACCTCAGCACTTTTGATATCTCCAGTATTAGATCAAAGAGAAACAATGGATAGCAGAGTGGGTAACCTCTTCTTACCTCAGCATTCTTGGCATATGCCATATTTGGCCAGAATAACAGGGTGGAGAGCAGTATAGACAGGCTCTTCTTACCTCAAGATGTCTTACATCTGTACATTAGATAAGGTAGACGAGAGGGACAGCATAGTGACTACCCTCTTACCTCAGGACTTCTAATATATCCCAGTATTACATCAGATAGACAGGGTGGACAACAGTGTGAGCTGCCTCTTCTTACATTAGCACCCCTGGTTTCTCTAAAATTATGTCAGAAAGACAGGGTGGGCAGCAATATGAGTTGCTTCTTCTTACTTCAGCAATCTGGGTATCTCCAGTATTGCATCAAATAGATAGACTTAACAGCAGTGTGAGCAGCCTCATCTTACCGCAGCACCCCTGAAATCTCCAGCATTAGGTCACGTAGACATGGTGGACAGTTGTATGAGCAGTTTTGTCTTACCTCAGCAGCCCTGGTACCCCAATATTAGATCACATAGACAGGGTGGACAGCAAGGTGAGAAGTTTTATCTTACCTCAGCACTAATTATATCTCTAGTATTAGAGCAAAGAAGGTGAACAGCAGTGTGAGCAGACTCTTTTTACCTCAGCACTCCTTTTATCTCAAGTATTAGAGGAGCTAGATAGGGTGGACTGCACTGTGAGCAGCCTTTTCTTAACTTAGCACCCTTGGTTTCTCCAAAAATATGTTAGAAAGACAGGGTTGGAAGTAATGTGAGGGGCTTCCTCTTACCTCAGAAATCCTGGTATCTCCAGTATTGGATCAGTTAGACAGGATGGACTGCAGTGTGAGCAGCCTCTTATGTCATCACTCTGTGTATATCCAATATTAGGCCAGAAAGACATGGTGGACAATAGTGTGAGAAGCCTCTTATTATCTCAGGATCCCTTATATCTTCAGTATGAAATCAGATAGACAGAGTACATAGCAGTGTGAGCAGCCTCTTCTTAGCTCAGCATCCCTGGTATTACCTATAATAATAATAATAAATAATAATAATAATAATAATACCCAGCACTAGATCATAAGACAAGGTGGACAGCAGTGTGAGTGACATCCTCATTCCTCAGCACCCATGGTATCTCCATTATTAGTTTTGAAAATTCACATCTTTTTACCCATGAAAGGAGGGGCGAAGAGCTTGCTACTGCACATGCTCACATGTACCTGTCCTAACATTAAAGAACAAGCTTGTGTTAGTGCAAAGGTCTGCGGTCATTTTAATTCTATATTGATTAGTTCTTTAAACAATAGTATTTAGATGTGCTAATTAAACATATTTAGGAATGGATCTATCTGTATTGACATCACCTTTCATTCATTATTTTCTCTATTTCTTTCAATTGAAATACTATGTTCCAAGAATGACAAAAGTATTTTAGGAGTGATACCTTTATAGGCTAACCAGAAAAAGTATATTAGCAAGCTTTCAGAGCATAGAGGCTCCTTCTTCAGGCAAATTACAAATTAATTACTGAGACCAATTCACAACATTTAAATGAATGTTACAACAGGACATGGGAAAGATGATGCCTCCTAAAGATAAGCCAGGAAATCAACAAGCTATTTCTTTACAAAGAATAGAGATGAGTGAACCTTTGGAAGTTCGGTTCGACAGGTACAGTAGAACCTTAAAAAAGTTCGATTTACAACCACGATTTGACCTGAACCGCAATAGAAGTCTGTATTTGGGCAGTTCGTTGCTCCACCCACATTCTGTCAGCCATAAGCAGAACAGTTTCGGTGGAGGGTGGATGAGGTTTTTCAAATTTTTCTTTGTGTGTGCACACGACATCTGATCACACTGATGTTACCCCCAGTGCGAGCATGTGGCTCGCTCAGGGCTGAGCATCACTCATACCAGTGCACAGCGCTGCTCGCTGGAGTGATTTGCACTCGGAATTCCATCGAACTTCAAACCCAAACTTTGATTTTTTGGAAGTCGGTTTCCGAACCCCAACTACGAACATCGAACCTCAGGTTAGCTCATTTCTAACAAAGAACCAAGTTAAAGCCAAATCCAGTTTCCTTGACAATAATCACTTACCGTATTTTTCGGACTATAAGATGCACCCAGGAAAAAAGGCAGATAATAGGAAAAAAATATTGACGCAAAAAATGTGGTAAAATATGTAATAACTGCATCCTGTAATCGGCTACAGCAGTCAGGTGAGTTGAGCAGAGTGCCATCAGAAAAACATACAATGATACCTGGCATAAGTCACCGTACTATGCAGCTAATTACATGACGCAGTGGTGATGGGCTAGAGCGCACAGTGACGTCATCACTCCGGGTGCCAGCACACATCACACAGCGGCCTCTGCAGGATCCTGATGAATTACAGCAGGTATCATTTAATTTTATACATTACATTTTGCTTGTGCTTTTTCATTTCTTTTTTACAATTATTGCTTTGGAGTTTTGTGTTGCTCTGTAGTGTGTGACTGGTGTTGTGGTGCAGTATAAAACTCACCAGTGCTGAATAGTTGGCTAAGAGTTTACTAGTGATGGGCAGTCTGGCTCTTTTTGGTGATCCCATGGCTCCGCTCACCAAAAAGAGCCGGATCTTTCGGATTATTTTCAGCTCCTTATTAAATATGTGTTCACCCCAGATGAACACATATTTAAAATTATAGTAATGACGCCAAAGCCCCGCCCACCCTCAGCTAAACCCTGCCCACTTACAAGAGGCCAATTACTTTGCTGAGTAGGCGGAGTTTAGTCGAGGTGGGCTGGGTTTTGGCAGCAAAAAGAGCAGTTTAGAGATTTGAGTGGCTCACACTGGTGATCCGGCTCCTGTCGTTCACAGCAGGGAGCCGGATCTTTGTGTCGGATCGTTCGCGACCGACACATCACTAGAGTTTACGTTTGCTGGGTGACAACACAGTCACTGTACTGTGCACCGTCAGGACTATGTCAGTGGTCAGGTGTCCCGTTCAGGCTGTGTAATAAGGTCCTGAAGCTGAACAGCAGCTATCAGGATACAGTATAGAGTATAAACCTGTCACTATGAGGATGAATGGCCAAATCCCAGACAGAAGAAGATGCAGAGCACAGGGCTGTAGTACACACCTTTCTGCTTCTGCCTCCACACCTCCACAATGATACTATAATTAACAATAGGAGAACAAAAGTAATGATGTGCTTATCACTGCCTGATCTCCTAACTGCGGCACTGCCAAGTGATATTTAATTTGTAGCGCCATCACAGAAGTCAGGCTCTCTGCATTTTCTTCTGCCTGGTGAAAGTGTATGAAGCTCTGATGACTCCGTTCCTGCCTCTCTTGCTTTGCACCACCAGGGCACCCCATCCTCCCAGCTCAGGGCCTGCAGCATCGCCTTACCCCTGCCGCCGCCGCCAGCTTCCTGTAGAGGCGACCCTGCTCCACCTCCAAAACCACCCTCCCCGCACAGCGAGCCAGGTAAGCTACATTCGGCATATAATATGCACCCCCATTTCCTCCTGAATTTGGGAGATAAAAAGTGCTTCTTAGGCCCTGTGCACACTAGAAAATGGAGTTTTCTCAAGAAAATTCCAGGCCCTCTGAAAGATTACGGCATCTGCGTAAAAAAACGCAGCAAACCGCACCCAAAATTCACATGCGGTTTTACCACGGTTTGCTGCGGATTTGCTGTGGCATGTACCTGCGTTACCAGGGAGATGCTTACCTGTCCCCGCTCTGGCTGTCCATGGTGCTGAAGTTTCCTGCGATGCTGTGTCCCATGCAGCTGTCTCCGGCGTTCTGCTACTTATGGGTTGGCTATGCAGTGCATAACTGCATATGCATGAGTCGGCCTGGAAGCAGGAGACCAGCGTCTGGAGGCAGATCAGCGGTGCCTTCAGTCAGCTGATGTGCAGTGACAGCCGGAGTCCTCTACCTGTCACTGCAAAGCACATGAGTGCAGTCCCCGCTGATGTTGCGCGGCTCACTTCACTTGCGGCCTGACCCTCACAGTGAGCAGTCATTGTCTTTGAAGTTCGTTGTGAGTGTCAGATGTAGCAGAGCTGGAAGCGTCGTGGGACCTCATGTGGATTAGGTCGGACCTGAAGGGTTGGAACTGGTAAGGTTAATAAAGTGGTGAAAGAGGGGGCTTTTTTGTCTTTTATTTCAAATAAAAGATTTTTGGGGTGTTTATGTTTATCTTTATTTACTTTCACTTACAGTTTAGTGATGAGGGGGTGTCTCATAGACGCCTGCCATCACTAAGCTAGGACTTAGTGGCAGCTATGGGCTGCTGCCATTAACTCCTTATTACCCAGAATGCCACCCCATCAGGGCAATGGGAAGAGCCGAGAAATGTCCCAGGCCTGAAGCATCTAATGGATGCGGCAATTCCGGGTGGCTGCTGGTTGATATTTTTAGGCTGGGGGCTCCCCAGCCTGAGAATACCAGTCCCCAGCTGTGAGGCTTTATCCTGGCTGGTTATCAAAATTAGGGGGACCACACGCCAGTTTTTTTTAATTATTTATTTATTTATTTTACTGTACGCTATAGACCTGCCCACCGGCATCTGTGATTGGTTGCAGTGAGACAGCTGTCACTCAGCGTGAGGGCGTGTCTGCCTGCAAACAATCACAGCCACCAGTGAGCAGGGAAGGCGTGAATATGTTATGAGCCTAATGAGCGGTGGCTCTGGAAAAAGAAAGCGCTGTTGCAGTGTGACAGTGTGACAGTGTGAAAGCCGACTGGTCATCGGTGAGTAGGTAGCGCTTACTCCTACTCCTTTGCGCCAGATTGTGTTCCCCATAAACTTTATATGGGGAGCGGCATCTGGCCAGATACCGGGGATCAATCCTCCACCAACGCCGGGGTCTGCGAGTGATTGATCTGCCAGCCTTCCAAAACGCAGGTACCTGCGGAAAAGAAGTGACATGCACATTAATTCCGCAGCGGAAATTTCCCAGCAAAACCCGCAGGGACAAAAATACAAGAAGGAGAAGGACTGCAGAAATGTTATAAACAGTTTCTGCAGCATTCCTTCAGTGAAATCCGTGGCAATTCCACGGCAAAATCTGCAGCGGGCGCACAGGGCCTGATAGTCCAAAAAATAAGATATATTGAAAGGCTGTAAATGATGCTGCTGCTACAAAGGGTTAATAAAATTCTGTGCTACAAACTACTATTGATTTCAACTATTATTTTACCCTCAACATCTTAGTAAGTTGTTTTCTGTTTATTCAAAGAAACTGTAGTGTACGTTCCACATATAAGCTATTAATATCTTGGGGACATTTAAAGACCACAGTTTCGACCATTTAGTAACCCAATGTACTAGTCTAGTGTTGATGCACAAACTGAAAGTTACTTTATAGCTATAGGATACATCTATTAAAATTTTGCCTTGGAAAGAATGCTTTAAAAGTTATAAAAAAAAATATTATAAGGGGTAAAAAAAAAATGAATCCCAAGGATGCATAGAACAGTTTTATCAAAAAGTATTATGGTTGAAACATTGATTTTTCTGTCTACGCTTAAAAAATTGACAACCATGTGATGCATGGTCAAACTGAGGTGTTCTCTACTTTCTAGTAGGGATGAGTGGACCTATGGATGTTTGGGTTTGCCAGGTTCAGTCGAACTTTAGTTAAAAGTTTGGTTTGGTACCTGGACTTGACTCTAAATCTTATAGAAGTCAATGGTGACCGGAACTGTCATGCTCTAAAATGGTCATAGTACAAGTTAGGGGGTCTTCAAAAGGCAGCAAAATTGGGGAAAAAGCAGGACTGTTGCTCTGCAAAAAAAGGTGGATAGGAAATAAATACATTTAAAAAAATGCATTGGGTCCCCCAATATCTAATTCAATCTGATGTGTGTGTGCGATCTGATGTGTGTGGGTGTGCGATCTGATGTGTAAGGGTGTGTGATCTGATGTGTGTGCGATCTGATGTGTAAGGGTGTGTGATCTGATGTGTGTGGGTGTGCGATCTGATGTGTAAGGGTGTGTGATCTGATGTGTGTGCGATCTGATGTGTAAGGGTGTGTGATCTGATGTGTGTGGGTGTGTGATCTGATGTGTGTGGGTGTGTGATCTGATGTGTGTGGGTGTGTGATCTGATGTGTGTGGGTGTGCGATCTGATGTGTGTGGGTGTGTGATCTGATGTGTGTGGGTGTGCGATCTGATGTGTAAGGGTGTGTGATCTGATGTGTGTGGGTGTGCGATCTGATGTGTGTGGGTGTGTGAGCTGATGTGTGTGGGTGTGTGATCTGATGTGTGTGGGTGTGCGATCTGATGTGTGTGGGTGTGTGAGCTGATGTGTGTGGGTGTGCGATCTGATGTGTGTGGGTGTGTGAGCTGATGTGTGTGGGTGTGTGTTCCACTGCAGGTTTTCCCAATCGGCGTCTGGTGAGCATCATTATAAGGTCTTCTCTCTTCTTTCTTTTGGGGGTGTCTGCTTTCTATAATGACGTGTACTGCACTATCTTTACCTTTTTTAGCTACATGGACACTTCATTATTAAACCGCGACTAGGGCTTATTTCCAAGATAGGGCTTATATTTAAGCCTTACACCGAAAAGGCTGAAAACTCCTGCTAGGGCTTATTTTTGGGGAAGGTTTTATTTTGTGCAAAAACAAGCTATATTTACTATGAATGACTATTATAAATTATCAGTCATATATTGTAGTAAACCAGAAGTAGATCCCAGTCTGACAAGTGAGTGGGTCGTTGTGACAGGGTCCTTCTCCCATATCACACAATCAACAGAGTGAGAGGTGGCTGTACAATCCAATAAGCATTTATTCCAAACAAATCAAATGGTCCACAAGATAATCCACCACACAGAGGGTAAAATTAGTCTAGAAATATGAATATAATCCAATAAGCAATAAATGTCCAGGTCTCTGTGGGGAGCTGCAGCTTTTCCCTCAGAGGTTCAATCTTCTTCCTTCTCTCTTCAAGTTCTTAAACAGACTGCTTCTCTATTCTCCTGCTTATCCAGACTGAATCACTAATTCCTCTGGTAAACAGAGAGTTAGGTGGATTGTAGGCCCCGTCCCCCACACTTAGGGACAGAAGCGCTTCAAGGAGTTATAACCCTGCAGACAATACAATGTACACACAAGCAATACAAATAATGGACAGTGAACCACGCCTAAATATTAACCCACACAAAATGGTAGATAACCCACAATATCACACCATCACAGTCATCTAAGAATATATTCTTTGGTAAATGGTAGTTTCACATCAGATTGATTGATAGAATAATAGCCGTATAACCTGTGCGTAGACATCTTAATAAAACCCAGTCATGACAAGTAGATTGTAACATGTTTTTCTTCTCTCTATATATTTTTAATAAAAAATGATGCTTCCCTTTTTATCACTACAGGCAAAGGTTATCTTGTGTTCCTCCAGTAATGACTTGGCTCAATGCTTTGTGCAATATAATGTTTTTTTCTTTATAAGTGAGGGAAGTCGTATTTGTTTGAAAGATCTCATGTAACAGTAATATCCTGTTGAAATGTAATTTTAAAAACAATGAAAGCCATTAACTCTCACACAGAAAGCCAGATAAAGACAGATCACTGTATATGGATCTTTAATAAGTAATTTAACCGAGGTTTGAAACATGAGCTTGTCTAGTAATTGCATTAATGTATAAGCATGTTGGTAAAACCATGCGTTCCCTTCAATTTATTCAATTTTGATAACCACTTTTTTAATAGCTTTTCCAACCTATTGAGACGCAATTATGCACAGATCGGGTCTGAATTATTCATTTGGTTTCTTTCACACCTTATAGTATATTCTTAAGCAAGGGAAATAACTCACCTGAAACATCCAACGCTCCTTTCCCTCGTTAACCGGATACATTGGCTTGTAGTTAACGTGATTGACAGAAATCACCGATTTGTTTGCTGACATTAACATATTTTCTACTTAAAAGGGAAAGGGTCCCGTTCAATGACAAAAAAAATAAAAAATAAAAAAAATATATAAAATAAATTCTTTTTTTTTTAATTGGACTTTCTCTCATAATTGCACGGAAAAAATATGAGCAGAAGCTGTGGGAAATTATATTTTTGCATAAGCTTCAGAAAGTCATTCCCACATGTGGTCCTTACCAGTGGAATATAATATAATTCAGTAATCAATTTAATATGTATGGATTCAATTTTCAAGATATTCACTCTCCTTTGTGGGACATGAACTCCATTCCCTGTAGTTCTTATCAAAAATTCACCATCTTCCCTGCATTTTATATAGCACAAAAAAATGTTCTTGGTGTTGTATAAATGGCAAGGCAGGAGACACGAGGGATGAATGAGATGTTTCTTGATCATTTTACATTGCTCTCTCAATCCGTGTGGTTGTTTCAGCCAGCTGGAGGTCTCCTTTATGAATCCCGGCATTTTCTTTCACAATACAGCTGCTAGGAAAGAGCTGTGTTGTAGAAAAAGTTTGCTCAAAGGAACGTTCGATTTTATTATGCCAAGTTTAGACCGTTTCAGAGAACAATAGATGAATTTAAGAGATATACTAATATGGATTATTTACCGACCTTTTCAATAGGAGCCGCTGGATAAGAACGCGGTAAATGATACAAATTTAGGGAGCAAAATGTTTAGCAAAAAAAACAAATGTTTTATCAAAAAAAGAAAAATGTCTATAAATACTGGAATGAAGGAAAGAAAAACTGTTTCTTTTTTTCTAAAATACCAATGATTTAGAATTTAGTCCAGATTCTGGGACGAAGGCACTTAGTAATTTTGTCACGAGTGTGTCACAGCCTGATGTGATCTTGGGGGGATATGGGATCACAAGGTCACAGCACATGGTGGAATGCAAATCTACATTAGTGCCCACTCACCATTTACCCTGAGTGGGGTGTATTTAATTCCATCCAGTACTGAAGCGGATAAGATTAATTTCTATCTCGTGGCCCTTTCACATTGCAGTATTACCTCCATTCACTGGTCCCGCCGGGGCTTCCGTCCAAACCCCCTGCAAAACGGGTTTTGAATGCATGCGCCGATGGGGCCACAGACTGTTATGGAGCAGACAGAGTCATTGTGTGCACTGTCTTGCACCATATTAGGGTGTTTATACTTTCTGCAGGTGGACACCCAGATGCAGTCTACTACGTCTTGGTGTCCATCTGCAGAAATGTATACGCCTAAAATGGTGCAAGACAGTGTATACAATGACTGAGTCTGCTCCATTACATTCTATGGCCCCATCGGTGCATGCATCCAAAATCCAGTTTACAGGGTGTTCGGATGGAATTTCCGACTGAACCAGTGAACGTAGGTAATAACGCAATGTGAAAGCATCCTTACAGTGATCAAACAGGTAGTTGTAACCTCAGCTGCAGCCACTCACTTCTCCTACAAGTATCCACTCCTTACTCCTTTCTACATCAGCTATATCTCATACCTTAGCTGTCCATGTTGAAGGAGCTTGTCTCTGCAAAGAGGTGGTGTTGATACTTTTGCAGCTTCAAAGCTCCTACTGAAGAAACCTTGAGGTACTCTCTGTTGTGTCTTTCACCACACCTTTGTTTTTGCAACCTTGTGTTGTCTTATTGTAGTAGTGAGTCTAGCATCTCGCTGACCTTCATTATCCAGGGTGAGTTTAGGATCAGCGAGGGTCAAAGCATGTGATCGGTGAAGGTGAGAAGGACCCGTATATTGATTTTAGGGTGTGCAGGAATCAGCCACAGGTGATTGTTAAGAGGTGACCCAGCTCCCCTCTCACTAACACCAGGGTTAACCATAATATAATGCTTCCAGTGTACCTTGTGTGCTATGGCACTCTTTGGGAGTTCCTTAACACCTAACGGAACCCCAGTAGTTACTGCATGACAAATGTTTGCCAGACTATTTGTAAATACCTAATTGTTAGAGATTAGCCAATGAGGCAAAATTTTAATTTACCTATCCGCAACGATTTTCCTGATAAATTTGATTTGCAGAGAAGTTATTCTCCATAAATTGAAAGTCCCTTTCTATGTACTAGGGTCTGTCTAGATCCCAGAGCATAATGAACTTTACATGTAAAAATTACAAATAAAAGCAAAGATCCACCTTATCACTCACCTCTCTAGGCTCTGCGCTCTTCTCCATCCCCCATCCGGTCCTCGCTTCGAATGCTGAATCCCTGGAGTTCGTCACACCAGGACTTGCTGTTCTGATAAGGTAAGGCCAGAAAGGGATTTAAACAAGCAGGCCTCATGATGTGCGCTAATTTTATTGTGATGATAAATAGATGTATACCACCCCAGCGCCAGCAGCCGAGCCGCCGCTCGGATCCGGATCCACGGTGGCTCGAGGGGTCTCCGGACCCGAGTGGGGTCGTGCGGACACTCGAACTAAAAGGGGGTATTTACAGGGGATTTTGTGGTTAGAGTTCATGACGCCATCCACGGTGTGTGGTAAAGTGGGATACCACCGCTGCTGTTGGGAGCGCCCGGTGGCAGTGGAATGGCAGCCAGATGTTTAACCCTTTCGTGGGTAGAGGGGAGATGCTTCGGGGCTTGGTGATGGTAAGAGGGGAGCACCGTTGGAGAGGAAAGGGTCACTGCGTACTCACTCAGTCCAATAACGTTGACACCGACAACTTGTAAACCAGAATTCTTAGCACCGCTGCTGCAAGGGAGGATCACGCTGGGATCCCGTGCCCTATGGTTTTGCCTGTTAGCCTGTGACCTTGACTTTGGCACCTATGTCTGTAGTTGGTCCCTCTCAGCTTGAAACTGAATGGATCCCGCTCACCCGTATGGCTAAAGGAGTGAGCTTGCTCTCAGGGTTCACGCTTGGGATTTTCTGGACTGTATATTGGGAAAGTCCTATCCCCCTCGTTGCGCTAGTACCCCGATTTTGGAGTGGGTGGAAGACGAATCATGAAGTCTTCGCCCTCGTCGGGTAAATTACCAGGACGCATGAAGCTACTTCCCGGCCTAGGGTCCACGTACCCCATCGTGCCCTGGCCCCTGCCCAGAGATGGCTCAAGGCCGCCGGCTGCCCTCCTTGGTACTTCCATGCCCCTTGACACGATCCCCTGTGATCGGGGTTCCATCTCTTACCAGGCCCAGACCAACGTCTGCCACCTAGTAACTGAGGAGCCCAGCTCCTAACCTCCTCCATCGACTTGTGACCTCTCCTCACGAGAGTCACCACTTGACTCACTACTCCTGACACTCCTGACCTCCCATTACCAACCTCCCAAGTGTCCAGCCCTATTCCCTTCAGGCTGTCCACTGGTGTGTCTGGTGGGTGTGGTGCAGAGTGTTTGTAGGATTTTGATTAGCTTGGGCAATGTCCTGTGACAACCGGATAGGCCATCCATATTCATTGCTTTCCCTGCCCACAGGCATCTCTGATTGGCTGCAGTCAGACCCACCTCCAGACAGCGTCTGTGATTTGTTGGAATCACAGACTCTTTCTGTGAGTCTCTATCGTTTTTTTTTTAAATTATTCAAATAAGTAATTTTTAAAAAAGAGCGTGTGGTCCCTCCCAACTTTTACACTCAGTCAAGATAAAGCCCGACAGCTGGAGACTGGTATTCTTAGGCTGGGAAGACCCAAGGTTATTGGTCCACCCCCCCCGCTTAAAAATAACAGCTGCCTGCAGCCGCCCAGGATTGTCGCATCCATTAGATGTGATAGTGCCAACACTTTACCTGGCTTTTATCAATTGGCCTGGTGCAGTGGCAATTGGGGTATGTCAGCTCAAAGCTGCCACTAAGACCTAGATTAGTAATGGGAGGCGTTTTTGAGAAACCCCCCCATTACTAATCTTTAACTGAAAGTAAATAAACACAAACCAAAAAAATATTTTATTCAAACTAAAATACAAAAACCCACTATTTTTCACCACTTTATTAACCCCCAAAATACTCAGGTCCGACATAATCCACAGGAGGTGCCATGAAGATTCCAGCTCTGCTACATCTGAACTAACAGCGTGCAGCCATAGGACAAGACAGTCCACTGTAACTTAAAGTAAAAAATGAGCTGCAGCGATCAGCTGTGATGTCACTCAGGTTCTTTGCGGCCACAGCTGGAGGTTCCCATGGCCCACTACCTGTGACTGCAGGTAGAAAGACCTCAGGGGACCTCAATTAACTCTCACTGAGTTCAGAGACCTGCATCTCCTGGCAAAAAACTGTGTATTGTTTTGATAAGAGATGCAGATTTGGTGCTAAAATTTTACACCAACTCTGCATCTCTTGCAAAAAAATGCACAAAAACAGTTTTGACACCATTTCAGTGCAGTTTTCCTCTACGAGGTGTAAATTCCGACCTGATAAAGGATTTTTTGGTGCAAATTTCATGCTGAAATCTGGTACAGACATGTTAGCACCAAATTTGCACCTCTTGGAAGAAAACTTCACCAAAACGCCATCAAAACCGTTTTTGTGCATTTTTTTTGCCAACAGATGCAGATTTGGTGCTGACATTTTTACACCATATTCCTGCACCCAATCTACACCTCCTAGCAAAATAAATTGCATCAATACTGCATCATACTGTATGTGGTAGTGATGCATTGGGGTTTTTTTGCAAGGAGGTGTAAATTGGGTGCAGGAATATGGTGTAAACATTTTAGCACAAAATCTGCATCTCCTGGCAAAAAAAATCGACAAAAAATCGCTGCCGTTTCAGTGCAGTTTTTTTCCAGGAGGTGCAAATTTGGGGTTGAAATCTGGTGCAGACATCTCAGCATCAAATATGCACCTCCTGGAAGAAAACTGCAGTGAAACAGTGTCAAAACCATGTTCAATGAGGTCCATTGAGGTCAGGTTACCTGCGGTCACAGGTGGAGGGCTGTGGTAACCTCCTTCTGTGACTGCAAATAACCTGAGTGACATCATCGCTGATTGCTGGAGCTCAGTCTCTTCCTGAAGTTACAGCGTGCAGTCACGTTCTATGGCCGCACACTGTTAGTTCAGATGTAGCAGAACTGGATTTGTGTTGTTACTTTGTGTGGATTACTTCGGACCTGGGTCTTTTTTGGGGTAATAAAGTGGTGACAGAGGGTGCTTTTTTGTATTTTATTTCAAATAAAGGACTTTGTCAGTGTTTGTGTTTATTTACTTTCTCTTATAGATTAGTAATGGGGGGTCTCAGACGACTCCCATTACTAATCTAGGGCTTAGTGGCAGCTGTGAGCTGACATTAAACCCTTATTTCCTCAAGCACCTCAGTTCAAAATTTAATTAAGAAATGGCAGTTAACAGGAACAGTGGAGGTCAAAATAAATTCTGGAAGACCAAGCAAAATTTCTGTGAGAGCTGCTTGTTGGATTGTAAGAGAGGCAAATCAGAACCCCCACTTGACTGCAAAAGACCTTCAGGAAGATTTAGCAGACTCTGGAGTTGTAGTATGTTGTTTCTACTGTTCAGAGACACCCAAGCGGAGCACAATTTGTATGGTAATTGTCATTTTCCATCTCCAGAATCACTAAAGGCCGCTTTACACACTGCGATATCGGTACCGACATCGGTACCCATCGGTTGTGAGTCACGGGCAAATCTCTGCACGTGTCGCACAACATCGCCCGGACCCGTCACACGGACTTACCTTCCCTGCAACGTCACTGTGACTGGCGAACTGCCTCCTTTCTAAGGGGGCGGTTCGTTCAGCGTCACAGCGACGTCACAGCAGCGTCACTGAACCGCCGCCCAATAGAAGCGGAGGGGCGGAGATGAGCGGGATGAACATCCCGCCCACCTCCTTCCTTCCGCATTGTGGCCGGGAGGCAGTTAAGGAGAGCTTCCTCATTCCTGCGGCGTCACACGGAGCGATGTGTGCTGCCGCAGGAACCAGGAACAACTTCGTTACTGCTGCAGTAACGATATTTGAGAATGGACCCCCATGTCACCAATGAGCGATTTTGCACGTTTTTGCGATGATGCAAAATCGCTCATAGGCGTCACACGCAACGGTATCGCTACAGCGGCCGGATGTGCGTCACAAAATCCATGACCCCCAACGAGATCGCTGTAGCGATCTCGTAGCGTGTAAAGCCCGTTTAAGTCTCTATCTTCCAAGTTCTTATGGTCATTGTGGTCCTCTCTCTCTCATCTGTGAAGTGTAAGCTCTTATGATTAGCAGGGTCCTCTTTCCTTCTGTCTCTCACCTGTGAAGTGTAAGCTCTTCAGATCAGTGAGTATGTTTTTCTCCTCACCTTGTATCTTCTTAAGAGCAGTTACAAACATTCCAGTTTATGAAAATTTCATGAATATATTTGCTGCAAATTTAAATTTTTGGGAAAATTCAATCAAGTTGGCGAATTTGAATTTCAAAAGATTTTCTCATCTCCAAGCTCTGATGAAATTCAGGCTTCCTATTGTAGCAAAAAAAAAAAACCAAAACATTCCAGAGTCATAACTATGAAGAGAATGGAAGACTGGTTTAAAAATAAAATCAAAATTGAAAAGAACAATATTTCTACACTGAGTGATTTATAGATACCCCGTATCGAATTTAACCCTTTCCCCTAGTTCATTTACACAGAAATATTGAAAGTAATAGCAAGAGCGAATAAGATTGTGCACATGCTTAATCATAACAATGAATAGAATAAAATATATGGCAACGGGAGTAACAAAGCTCTGGAAGAGGTACAATGTTTAAAAAAAATATGCAGGAATTACTATTCAGCATAAAATCTGGTAACCTAATTTTCAATGAATGGTTTCTAAATTTTGTCATAATATGCAAAGTAGAATTCTCTCTCCAGGGTGGCAATATCAGTAATTATATCAAAGCAAAAGCAATTTTCATTGTTTGGTGAGCTATGAAATTTCCGTGCTTCAGAAATCACTTTTCTGCAGACCCATTCTTTCTTTTCAGCTTTATTTAAACCTATTCATATCTGCCCCGGAAAGACAAGGAATGTTAGTCTAATGGATACATTTATACTGGAGCTTGTATGGAAAATGAATAAAAAGGCAATATTAAACCATAAGAATAAGCATGCAATAAAAAAAATTCAAGCACGTACAGAATAATACAGTCTTTTTTTCCTCTCCTTTTGTACCATATTGCTAGCCAAATTCTTTCCCTGTCACATTTTCATGTTTAACTCCTGGAAATACATAGGCAGCAACTGTCAAAAATATTGTTCATGTCACTAACAGCATAATATATTCAAAATGTAAATATAAAACATAAGAAAAGATAATAAGAAACCAAACATTTAAGGAGGAAGACTTCTTTTAACTAGTTTCACCACCAAACTTTATAATTTTAGAACTCTGAAAAATATAGTAGTGAGAGTCAGAATAGCATAGTGTTGTGACACACCGCTAGGGATGATTGAATTCAAATTGATCTGCTTCATATCGACTTTGAGTTGAATTTCATGAAATTCCTAGGTCCTGGCAAATTTGAGCAATTTGAAAATGGGAACGGTGACCTATAAATAACAAAACAGATAAAACAGATTCAAGTAATAGAGAGATATAGAGATGGGAGAGGTGCTGGAGCTGCAGAGTATGTGTAATTTTTAAATCATTGATCTATGATATACCCCCTTTTAGCACTTTTTCTAGCTACCTTTGAATTTAATTTGAAATTCAATTTTTTTCATTTTTGATTCAGTAAGTCAGTTTAAATCCCCTCTGTCTAAATTTTCCTACAGAAGAAAAATACCGAAACTAAGGCTTGTGTGTTTCTTAGCTTGTAAGATTGACAAAAAACTCCCAACATTTCAGTAATTTAGATGCAATTGTCTACATCATAAAGTGTATTTTTATTTTTTTTAAAGTTTAACACTTGTTTTAATAGTCCAATATTGTACCTGTGAACACGCTATGTGAATGAGTGGCCTGTTGGAGGTCCCGGTGTTTGGCATGTGTACTTACCTAGCATTGCTGGACACATCTATTTTTAAAAAGGAAGTTGTAATTTAAAAGAGAAAACAGCGGCAGCAATGGAAGAAGTTGCAGGAAGCTGGTGGCTGGGGCAATCACGTGTCCACCATTAAAAAAAATTCAATTCACTACTCTACACTCATAATCCTGCCTACCTCTTGGCACTGAGGTCAGTGATGGTAAATGACTGAAAACTTTTACAGTCACTGATGCTAGCGCCGAGAGGTGAGCAAGATTATAGGTGTTCGGAGCAGTGAATACTAATTTTGGATTAGATGAAGTTGGCCTGTGACTGGGGGAGGTAATGGTAATGAGATCATGCTTTGCCCATCTCTTACATGCTGAAGTCAGTTGCTGGCATCAGAAGAGAATTCCGAAAACTAAGGATGTGACAGGAAGGTGAGTATAATTGTTCACTTTTGTGTGTTAAAAAAGCAACATAAGAGAAGGCATATATACCAGGATGAGCCCATAAAGGGAATCATATATACCAGGATGAAAGATATATATACTGGGATGGAGAAGATATAAACCAGGGTGTGGAACATACATACCAGGATGGGGGACACATTTGCCAGGATGAGGACTTCTATTCCAGAATGGGCAACATATATACCAAGATGGGGAACAAATATAGCAGGAAGGGGCCCAGAATAAGGACATATACCAGGATGGGGGACATATATGCCAGGATGGGGAATAGGTATTCCAGGATGCGGCACATATTTACCATCATGGGCAACATATATACCAGGAAGAGACCCAGGATGTGAGACATTAGTATAGAATTGTAGTACTTTAACCTCATAATTGGCAACATATATACCAAGATGGGGAACAAATATAGCAGGAAGGGGCCCAGAATAAGGATATATATACCAGGATGGGGGACATATATGCCAGGAAGCGAAATATGTATTCCAGGATGCAGCACATATTTACCATCATGGGCAACATATATACCAGGAAGAGGCCCAGGATGCGAGACATTAGTACAGAATTGTAGTACTTTAACATCATAAATAAAGTGTAAGCAGCCGATTCCCCCAATAAAAGTGCATTATGACCACATTTTTCAAAAACATTTTTCCTGCTTTCCTCCTCTAAAACCTGGGTTTATGGTTCGATAAGTCTTATAGTCCAAAAAACATGGTACACGTTTTACTTTTTACATACCAGTTTTACTAATCCAATTTAAAAAATGCACACTCCATGATAAAACTGGATGCTGTTCCTTTTCAATATTATACCCATCTGGCAATATGGCTTTTTTTGGTTACAGACTTTTCTGTCAATACGGAAGATAATTAAAAAAAAAAAATTAACGTTTGTATACCTGTGTTTCAACTCCACTTATACAATTGTATGCTCCATAACAATACTGAGGTTTGTTGCTGCATCTTCCTTTTAATGCATGTACCTAAAAACAAATGTAGCATTCTTGATTATTGCTTTTTGTTGGCCTGCTGGGCAGTAAAAATGTTTAAAATAAAAAAAAGAAATAAAATAAAAAAAAAAAACATTCATTTTTACAGGAGACCCGTGCTTATTGCTCCCCCCTAAAAATAGCAGCCTGCAGCCACCCGGAATTGCTGCATCCATTCGATGTGACAGTCCCGGCACTTTACAAGGCTCTTCCCAATTGCCCTGGTGCGGTGGCAAGGCAAACAGGGTAATAAGAGCTTAATTACAGCTCGCCGCTGCCTCTAAGCCCTAGAATAGTATTGGGAGGTGTCTATGAGACCTCCCCACTGCTAATCTGTAAGGGAAAAGAAATAAACACAAACACCAAAAAATTCCTTTACCTTAAATAAAATACCCAAAAACACCCTTTCACCTCTCTATTAACCCTCAAAACACCCCTGCAGGTTTTACAGAATCCACACAAGGTCCCACAATGATTCTAGCTCTGTTACATCTGAATTCACAGTGAGCATCATAGAACATGACCATCCGCTGTAATCTTCAGGGAGAGACTGACGTCACTCAGATGATTTGCGGTCCCAGCTGGAGGTTACCATGGCTCTCCACATGTATCTGCAGGTAAACTGACCTCAGGTGACCTCAGTTAAGTCATTGACCCCTTCTCAATTGGCCCCCTATTTCCCCATAATGTGTTTGCACAGCAGGGAAGTATGGTCCATGTAACACACAGGATGTGGCCTGGCATTTCCATTTTTAAAAATAAAGAGATGCATGAGTGACAGACATAGGCCTCTTGCTCCCAGACCCCTGGCAATACAGACAAAAGACAACTTGGTGCTCATCTTGGAGTCTTGAAATTAAAAACCTTTCATATAGACAGCAGGACAGTGGCATCAATTGCCCCTTCCCCCATTTCCCCATAATGTGTTTTCACAGCAGGGAAGTATGGTCCATGCAACAATCCAGGATGTGGGCTGGCATTTATATATTTAAAAATAAAAAGCGGGATGAGTGACAGGATTAGACCTTTTGCTCCCACACCTCTGCCACTACAGACAAGACACAACTTGGAGACCCATCTTGGAGTCTTGATATTTAAAAACAATTGCTGTCAGAAAGCAGGACACTGGCATCAATTGCATCCCCACATTTCCCCATAGTGGCTTTGCATATCAGGTAGCTATGGTCCATGTAACATACAGAATGTTTCCTGGCATTTAAATTTTTAAAAATAATAAGTGGGATGAGTGACAGGTATAGGCCTCTGGCTCCCACACCTCTGCTAGTACAGACAAAAAACACGTTGGAGACCCATCTTAGAGTCTTAAAATTAAAAACCTTTCAGGCAGACAGCAGGACACTAGCATCAATTGACCTCCCCACATTTGTCCAGAGTGTATTTGCACAGCAGGGAGGTATGGTCCATACAACATACAGGATGTGGGCTGGCATTTACATTTTTAAAAATAAAAAGTGGGATGAGTGACAGGATTACACCTTTTGGTCCCACACCTCTGCCACTACAGTCAAGACACAACTTGGAGACCCATCTTGGAGTCTTGATATTTAAAAACAATTGCTGTCAGAAAGCAGGACACTGGCATCAATTGCATCCCCACGTTTCCCCATAGTGGCTTTGTATATCAGGTAGCTATGGTCCATGTAACATACAGAATGTTGCCTGGCATTTAAATTTTTAAAAATAATAAGTGGGATGAGTGACAGGTATAGGCCTCTTGCTCCCACATCTCTGCTAGTACAGACAAGACACAAGTTGGAGACCCATCTTAGAGTCTTAAAATAAAAAACCTTTCAGGCAGACAGCAGGACACTAGCAGCAATTGACCTCCCCACATTTGCCCAGAGTGTGTTTGCACCGCAGGGAGGTATGGTCCATTAAATACACAGAATGTGACATTGATGTCTCCCATGGGTAAAAAAAACATCAGGCATGCTAACTTCCATAACAGCAATTGGGCACCTACTCACCCCAACTGTAGTGGGTACACAAGTGGAGGTTCTGTGTTCAGAGACGTGTCTGTAAATAGTTTTGACAGTGATGAAGGAGGAGGAAGAAGCAGCAGATGAGGTTCATTTGGCTGCCGATGGTTGGGCAGGACCGGTAGTCCGTATTTTAGCGTAGTAAGATTCCCGCAGTAATGTATGTTAGTTGCGCATGTGCCAGTTCATGGGTGTAGTAGTCAAATTATTTGAAATAATTTTGCCTCTACTGAGTTGTTGTTTACAACGTTGGTAGATAACACAAGTTGGGTCATCCTTTGTAGACTCAAAAAGGTCCAGGCTTGGAAAACAGGTAATAAGGGTTTAATTACAGCTCACCGCTGCCTCTAAGCCCTAGATTAGTATTGGGAGATGTCTATGAGACCTCCCCACTGCTAATCTGTAAGGGAAAAGAAATAAACACAAATACCAAAAAAATCCTTTACTCTAAATAAAATACACAAAAACACCCTTGCACCTCTTTTTTAACCCTCAGAACACCCCTGCAGGTCTGACAGAATCCACACGAGGTCCCACAATGATTCTAGATGTGTTACATCTGAATTCACAGTGAACATCATAGATTGTGATCACCCGCTGTGATCTTCAGGCAGAGACTGAGTGACGTCACTCAGATGATTTGCGGTCACAGCTGGAGGTTCCCACGGCTCTCCACATGTATCTGCAGGTAACCTGACCTCAGGTGACCTCAGTTAAGTCAGTGACCCCAACTCAATTTCCCCCCCTCCCCCATTTCACCATAATGTGTTTGAACAGCAGGGAAGTATGGTCCATGCAACACACAGGATGTGGGCTGGCATCTCCATTTTTAAAAATAAAGAGATGCATGAGTGACAGGCATAGGCCTCTTGCTCCCAGACCCCTGGCAATACAGACAAAAGATAACTTGGTGCTCATCTTGGAGTCTTGAAATTAAAAACTTTTCAGACAGATGGCAGGACAGTGGCATTAATTAGCCCTTCCCCCATTTCCCCATAATGTGCTTTCACAGCAGGGAAGTATGGTCCATGTAACATACAGGATGTGGCCTGGCATTTAAATTTTTAAAAATAATAAGTGGGATGAGTGACAGGTATAGGTCTCTTGCTCCCACACCTCTGCTAGTACAGACAAGACACAACTTGGAGACTCATCTTGGAGTCTTGAGATTAAAAACATTTCAGGCAGACAGCAGGACAGTGGCATCAATTGATCCCCCCTCCCATTTCCCCATAGTGGCTTTGTACATCAGGGAGGTATGGTCCATGCAACACACAGGATGTGGTCTGGCATTTACATTTTAAAAATATAAAAAGTGGGATGCATGAAAGGATTAGGTCTCTTCCTCCCACACCTCTGCCAGGAGTAACAAGACACAGCTTAAAGACCCTTCTTGGAGTCTTGATATTTAAAAACAATGCAGGCAGACAGCAGGACAGTAGGACACTGGCATCAATTGGTCCCCACCCCATTTCCCCATATGGATTTGCATAGCAGGGAAGCATGGTCCATGCATCACACGGATGTGGCTGGCATTTATATTTTTAGAAATAAAAAGTGGGATGATTGGCAGGATTAGACATCTTGCTCCCACACCTCTGCCAATACAGACAAAACAGACGTTTGAGACCCATCTTAGAGTCTTGAAATTAAAAACCTTTCATGCATACAGCAGGACACTAGCATCAATTGACCTCCCCCATTTGCCCAGAGTTTGTTTGCACAGCAGGGAGTTGTGGTCTATGCAACACACAGAATGTTGCATTGGTGTCTCACATGGGTAAAAAAACATCAGGCATGCTCACTGCCATAACAGCAAATGGGCGCTCACTCACCCCAACTGTAGCGGTTAAACAAGTGGTTCTGCGTTCAGAGACCTGTGTGTTATTAGTTTTGACAGTGATGCATGAGAAGGAAGAAGGAGCAGATGAGGTTGATTTGGCTGCCAATGGTTGGGCAGGACCGGTAGTCCGTATTTTTGCGTAGTAAGTGTCCCGCAGTAATGTATGTTGGTTACGCATGTGCCAGTTTATGGATGTACTAGTCAAATTATTTGAAATAATTTTGCCTCTTCTGAGTTGTTGTTTACAACGTTAGCAGATAACTCAAGTTGGGTCATCCTTCGCAGACTCAAAAAAGGTTCAGGCTATACAACTCTTCCTGTGAACTGCAGACCCACAACCGCTGCTGGCCACAGCCAGAGTTTTGGCTGAGGATGCAGTGCTTCTCCTGGTTGCATCTATACATGTTTGTAACCAACGTATCCTCTTTGTCTGTCTCCTTTCCCTCATCTGCTGAGCTACCCATCTGTGTGCTTCTGGGTTCACACCAAGTGGGATCAGCAACTTCATCATCAGGCTCTATGTTATCCCATGCCTCCTCTTCCTGACCTGACATCACATAACACTATGCGTGCGCATCAGGTATCTGAGTCTCATCATCATCACCTCCACCCCAGGGGGTTAACATCAGTTGACAAGGGTCTGGATCCTGCTCAGACCCTACTGTGTCCTGACCAGGATACAACTGACAAAGATTTTGGGTATTGGTACAGATGCTTTCCTTCCTTTCAGTGTGGAAATCTTTGAAGCAGATCTCTGATGCCCATGGGATAGAATGTGTGAACAGCTCGGCAGACTCGCCCATGTGTGGTTCCCCACATTCAGTTTTCCGATTGGAGATTTGTGACGTGGGCAGAAACAAGTATAATTGGGGTATGCCTTATTGAGTCCTGAGGTGTTTCTTCATTTGTGATTCATCAGTGGCCAATATGCACAGGAGGAAAGAGGTTCCCTAAAGAATAGCAGCTGTCTGGGTGATCTGATGTCCTTTTCATCAGGCTGGCTGTTTATGTGTTACTGTGCAGCTTGGCGGGGACCGTACCAAGGTATATATATATATATATATATATATATATATATATATATATTTATATATATACAGTGACAAGCAAAAGGATAACAATGTTTTGGACTTTTTACTTTCTGTCTTCTTATCTCGCCATCCACTACAGCTTTGAACTTGAGTCTACCTTCATTTTACAGACAATCATCTTGGTATCTCATACATAAATTTTACATGAAACTATGTAGCATATGATTAGTTATGCAGATTCTTGACATGTCACTGAATTGTTATTGTTTTGCTCCTAAAAATCTTTTGTATATATATATATATATATATATATATATATATATATATACAGTTAGGTCCAGAAATATTTGGACAGTGACACAATTTTCGCGAGTTGGGCTCTGCATGCCACCACATTACATTTGAAATGAAACCTCTACAACAGAATTCAAGTGCAGATTGTAACGTTTAATTTGAAGGTTTGAACAAAAATATCTGATAGAAATTGTACGAATTGTACACATTTCTTTACAAACACTCCACATTTTAGGAGGTCAAAAGTAATTGGACAAATAAACCAAACCCAAACAAAATATTTTTATTTTCAATATTTTGTTGCAAATCCTTTGGAGGCAATCACTGCCTTAAGTCTGGAACCCATGGACATCACCAAACGCTGGGTTTCCTCCTTCTTAATGCTTTGCCAGGCCTTTACAGCCGCAGCCTTCAGGTCTTGCTTGTTTGTGGGTCTTTCCATCTTAAGTCTGGATTTGAGCAAGTGAAATGCATGCTCAATTGGGTTAAGATCTGGTGATTGACTTGGCCATTGCAGAATGTTCCACTTTTTTGCACTCATGAACTCCTGGGTAGCTTTGGCTGTATGCTTGGGGTCATTGTCCATCTGTACTATGAAGCGCCGTCCGATCAACTTTGCGGCATTTGGCTGAATCTGGGCTGAAAGTATATCCCAGTACACTTCAGAATTCATCCAGCTACTCTTGTCTGCTGTTATGTCATCAATAAACACAAGTGACCCAGTGCCATTGAAAGCCATGCATGCCCATGCCATCACGTTGCCTCCACCATGTTTTACAGAGGATGTGGTGTGCCTTGGATCATGTGCCGTTCCCTTTCTTCTCCAAACTTTTTTCTTCCCATCATTCTGGTACAAGTTGATCTTTGTCTCATCTGTCCATAGAATACTTTTCCAGAACTGAGCTGGCTTCATGAGGTGTTTTTCTGCAAATTTAACTCTGGCCTGTCTATTTTTGGAATTGATGAATGGTTTGCATCTAGATGTGAACCCTTTGTATTTACTTTCATGGAGTCTTCTCTTTACTGTTGACTTAGAGACAGATACACCTACTTCACTGAGAGTGTTCTGGACTTCAGTTGATGTTGTGAACGGGTTCTTCTTCACCAAAGAAAGTATGCGGCAATCATCCACCACTGTTGTCATCCGTGGACGCCCAGGCCTTTTTGAGTTCCCAAGCTCACCAGTCAATTCCTTTTTTCTCAGAATGTACCCAACTGTTGATTTTGCTACTCCAAGCATGTCTGCTATCTCTCTGATGGATTTTTTCTTTTTTTTCAGCCTCAGGATGTTCTGCTTCACCTCAATTGAGAGTTCCTTAGACCGCATGTTGTCTGGTCACAGCAACAGCTTCCAAATGCAAAACCACACACCTGTAATCAACCCCAGACCTTTTAACTACTTCATTGATTACAGGTTAACGAGAGAGACGCCTTCAGAGTTAATTGCAGCCCTTAGAGTCCCTTGTCCAATTACTTTTGGTCCCTTGAAAAAGAGGAGGCTATGCATTACAGAGCTATGATTCCTAAACCCTTTCTCTGATTTGGATGTGAAAACTCTCATATTGCAGCTGGGAGTGTGCACTTTCAGCCCATAATATATATATAATTGTATTTCTGAACATGTTTTTGTAAACAGCTAAAATAACAAAACTTGTGTCACTGTCCAAATATTTCTGGCCATGACTGTATATATATATATTAATAAATTTTAATTTTTAGCATTTTGTAAATCCAAATTTGACTTTCAATGCTGCCTGAACCCTACTGAGCATGCTCTTGATCAGATTCAAGCATGTCTCGACCGAAATCTGATCCCAGTTCTCTTCTACACTTTCCCGATGTTGGTGCATACTGGTTTGTATACAGCTTTTTATTCAACTTTACCCACACAAGTGTTAAATAGAGTGAGGTCTGAGGTTTGTGGGGGCCAATGCAGCACCTCTACTTCATTGTCATTAAACCATTTATTTGCCAATCTCGATGTATGTTTTGGACTGTTGCCCAGTTGGAATAATATGTCGTCTTTTTCATACCCATAGTACTCAAGTGTATGAAGTAACTCATCTTGTAGGATACTCCCATATGGCTCAGCAATTACACCACCATTGATCTTGGTCAAGTATCCAATGCCTTTGGCTTTGAAACAACCCCATATCATCAGGCTTCTTCCACGGAACTTGGCACTTTTTCTTCAATTTCTCAATCCATTAGCTCTATTTTCCCTTGTTTCTTCCGACCCATTTGCACCCATGAGAGCCAACTCTATTGACTTTTATCTCATCTCATTATATCACCTATTTCCAATTTTCTACTGTCCACATTCTGTACTTCATTGCAAACTTGAGCCAATGCTTCTTATGACAATATTGAAATCGATGCTTCTTCACCTTTTTTCGGACCACCATTCCAGACTTGTGTAAAATGTGTCACATGGTTCTTGCGAGGAAGTCTGAGATCTCACTATCACAAAGCATGGGAACTACCTGGCCATGTTTGTCACCCCAGAACTTATAGACCTTGTGATGAGCCGACTTGATGACTCCGATATTTTGCCTGGGCATCCACCTCTTGGCTTTGGAATAGATGTACGAACTTAATTTTGCATTCTTCCATCTGTCATGGCACTCTCATAATACAGTTTGGAAATTTTCTTGGCCGAGAGACCACTATCAATAAACTGTTTCTCTTTTATTGGGAAATCTTGTTCATGGCTGTTGCTTGATTCAAACCAGTGACCTTTTGCTTGGGAATCAACCTAATACAACAGTGAGTAATTAGGGCATGTAAAAACAGGTTGTAATTTGTAGTATACAAGAAGAAAACATTCTTCAAACACCAGGAGGAAAACAGTAACAATTGCAGTGACATGACAAGAATTTGTGTAACTAATCATATGCTAAATATTTGAAAATCAAATTTATGATAGAGATAGCTAAATTGATTGTCTATAAAATGAAGGTAGTCTCACGCTCAAAGCTGTAGTCGATGGTGAAATATGTAGCCAGCAAGTCAAACATTCAAAACATTGTTACCCTTTTGCTTGTCACTGAATATGTATTCCATGAGCTAGAATCGGTTGTGTATATACTATACAATCACTGTGTGTTCCCCAATAATCGGCCTAGTAGCAAAAGCTGCCATCACCTCATTCATAAATCGTCAGTCAATCGTGTATTGTCCTGATAAATGAAAGCAGTGGGGTACTATTGATGACAAAATAGGGACAGCAGTGGGATATCTGCGTAATCTCGCAGGCTGTTTCCCTGACGCAAAGTATATGGTTAAAATACATTTTATGCTAAATACATTGTTAATAGTTGTCTTGGCAATAGTTATATTAGAGATTTATTAAGTTTAAAAGCTTTATACACCACTAGTACACCTTTTAATGCTACTGCCTTCAGTAGTACAACTGATAACATTGCTTTTGAAAGTTTATTTCATTGTAACTCTGTTTCAATTATTTCATTTGAGTGCAAAGTTCCACTAAAAGTCAGACCCCCTAGATCATTTATAAGTACAGGTTTCTTTAGTCTAATAATATCAAGATTTCCCTCACTTTAGAGTTGCTTTCTATTCTATTTTTAAGATCTAAAGTCAGCAGGAGTTGTGGCTTTTAAAAACCACTTGTGCTTTTACGAGAATCAGGCTATGTTTGTTCCCCAGGTTTGAAGGTCTCTTATTTGTAAGTAACTTTGTATTATAGCTCACCTTTTTAACTTATGAATGTACAGCAATCTTTTCGATTTTTATTTTTATTTTACATTGTGTTCGGTTATTTTGCAACTGGCACCGAAACTTGATCATATCTCCTTCTACACTTAGAGAAAATACTATTTTGATTCCAAGAAT
This sequence comes from Anomaloglossus baeobatrachus, assembly GCF_048569485.1. Lineage (NCBI taxonomy): Eukaryota > Metazoa > Chordata > Amphibia > Anura > Aromobatidae > Anomaloglossus > Anomaloglossus baeobatrachus. The sequence goes on along the minus strand of NC_134360.1, from coordinate 198,604,929 downwards.
ATGTACTCTATATTCAGTCTGAAAAACACTTTTATTGATTCTCACCTATCACTAGAGTTGAGCGCGGTTCGCGGTTCGTGGTTCTCCAGTTCGCGGCTCGAGTGATTTTGGGGGCTGTTCTAGATCGAACTAGAACTCGAGCTTTTTGCTAAACCTCGATAGTTCTAGTTACGTTCGAGAACGGTTCTAGCAGCAAAAAGCCAAGCTAATTACTAGCTGGCCTTCCGCTGTAATAGTGCAAGTCACTCTGTGACTCACACTATTATGAAATTTCAGCGTATAGTGTGCGGGAACAGCGCATTCAGATCACTGCTGCTGGGATAATGGCGATCGCCATTTTTTTTTTTTTTCCTTGTCTTCCTTCCCTAAGCGCGCGCGTGTAGTGGGGCGGGCCAGGATGTCAGCCAATCCCAGACACACACACAGCTAAGTGGACTTTTAGCCAGAGAAGCAACGGCATGTGTGGTAGGATGTCCATGTCACATGTCCCTGCATTATAAATACGGGCATCTGCCCGTCTGGACGCCATTATCTGCCTTCTGCGTCCGGGTGTCAGTCACCGCTGGCGTAGCTCCTATCTCCGATACTGCTTTGTACGCTCTATACACAGCGCTATACAGAATAGGGATAGAAGTTTCTTTCAGTTCTTGTAAGGGCTAATTACAGCAGGCTCAGAGCCATAGGTGACAGTCAGTTCCGTGGAAACAGATTTTAACAGCTACACAAGATAACAGCGTCTGTGTAGCTAAGGTCAGGGACTTCCTCGCTGCATTTCCCCATTAGGAGGGATATAAAGTCAGGCTTCCTTTCCTCTACCCAGACCCACAACCCTGCCACTGTACCCTCCTGCCCTTTGCACACTCAAGCTCATTGTTACTAAGCCATTATACTAGCACACACTGAGGAAACTTAGTGGCATCCTAAAAGTGGCTGTTGGACTTCCATTATTGTCCCACTGGTGCAAATCTATTTGCAGCACCACTGCATTGCACACTCAAACTCATTGTTACTAAGCCATTATACTAGCAAACACTGAATAAACTTAGTGGCATCCTAAAAGTGGCAGTTGAACTTCCATTAGTGTCCCACTAGTGCAAATCTATTTGCAGCACCTCTGCATTGCACACTCAAACTCATTGTTACTAAGCCATTATACTAGCAAACACTGAATAAACTTAGTGGCATCCTAAAAGTGGCAGTTGGACTTCCATTAGTGTCCCACTAGTGCAAATCTATTTGCAGCACCTCTGCATTGCACACTCAAACTCATTGTTACTAAGCCATTATACTAGCAAACACTGAGTAAACTTAGTGGCATCCTAAAAGTGGCAGTTGGACTTCTATTAGTGTCCCACTAGTGCAAATCTATTTGCAGCACCTCTGCATTGCACACTCAAACTCATTTTTACTAAGCTATTATACTAGCAAACTGTGCTGCCATTTTAAGGGCCATTGTTTCATTGTCAGGGATAGTCTGTGTTGTTTCTTCTGCTGTCAATAAAGATAGACCACTGCTGCTCAATTTTTACTACCACATTTTAAGTGCACAATCTTGTCGCAATCAAAATGAGTGGCAAAATGACAGGTGCTGGTGGAAAGGGGAAGAGGCGTGTTGGAAAAGGAAAAAAAGGGTTTGTCCATGGGGAAGGTGGCAAAGCTCCATTAACATCTGCTGAAGATAGACCATCTTCCAGCAAAAGTAAGATATCTACTACTTACCGTGGACAATCCGATGTGCTCCCTTTTTTACGGACACGAACAACTGGAACAAAGGTAGATGGTGGCCAAAAAAGGAAAATGCTTGAATGGATCTCAAGTGGTCCAACAAGTGCCCTCTCCGCCACTTCAACTACCGCATCCAAAAAACACCAGTCCTCTGAGTTGTCATCCCAATCACACTTGCTTCCTCCCAGCACTAAAGTCTCCATCCGCCCTGCACAGTATGGTGGAACTGAGATGGCTGAGTCTGCAGAGCTGTTCAGTCACACTATAGCCTGGGAATCAGAGGTCTGATCCCAAGCTACAGTGAGTACAGACCAGGAAATGGTCTGCAGTGATGCCCAGAACCTTTGTGACTCTGATTCAGGCCGTGAGGACCAAGTTTCTGAGCATAATGTTGACCCTTTTTCACAAACTGTAACACCTGTTGTTACAGACAATGAGGAACATACTGATGACGATGAGACGCAGATACCAGATTGGGATGACAACTTAAATCTTCGGTCAGGGCAAGAAGAGGCTCGGTCTGAGGGTGAGGGGTGTGCAAACAGAACAATTGATGAGGAAGTTCTAGATCCCACCTACTGTCAACCCACAGTCAGGCACTCGAGGAGGTCAACAGAGGCGGTGGAGGAGGATGCAACTGACGACGAAATTACCTTTAGCCTTCCTGGACAGAGTCGGAGCACTGGTAGCACGTCTACAACTGCATCTTCAGCCACCACTCTGCCTCTGAGCACTAGTCGGGGTGGATCAGCAGGTCGCATGCCCTCTAAGCCTTGCCTAGCCTGGTCCTTTCTTGACATAGCAAAAGATCGCCCAAATTATGTGATCTGTAAAATTTGTTGTGATTCTGTTAGTAGAGGGAAAAACTTCAGCAGTTTGACAACTTCTTCCATGAATCGTCACATGAATAAATATCATATGTCCCAGTGGGAAGCTCACCGTGCTGCAATGCGGCCTAGCGGAGCGAACCATCCACCGACTGCCCCTTCCAGTGCATCCGCGCGCTCTTCATCTTCTAGGACTGTGGGGACAGATGTCACACCTGGTTTTCCACGCACAACTTCCATCACTGTAACCGCAACTGGCAGTTTGCTTGGTAGGTCGTCAGTTGGTTTGGAAGGGGAAACAAGTGCGTGTGTACAGCTCTCTCAGACATCGATAGCACCAACGTTGGATGAAGGCAACATCATGTCTATGCCTTCACTTTCCTCACAAACCTGCATTTTTCCAGGGACACCCTACTCAACACTGTCTACACACAGCAGCCAGATCTCTGTCCCTCAGATGTGGGCAAATAAAAGGCCATTTCCTGTGACCCATGACAAAGCTAAGAGGTTGACTATATCCCTCTGTAAGCTCTTGGCTACCGAAATGCTGCCTTTCCGCCTGGTGGACACACAGGATTTTAGAGACCTTATGTCTGTCACTGTGCTCCAGTACCAGATGCCCAGTCGCCACTACTTCTCTAAGAAAGGTGTGCCTGCACTACACCAGAATGTCGCACACAACATCACCGCTTCCTTGAGAAACTCTGTGTGTCAAGGGGTGCATTTCACCACCGATTCTTGGACCAATAAGCATGGACAGGGACGCACCCCTCATTACTATGCTGGCAGCAGAGCGCAACGGCATCAGGCGGTCTTTAGCTTGAAATGTCTTGGAAATAAGAGTCACACAGCGGCTGAGTTGTGGGCACCTCTGGAGACTGAGTTTAATAAATGGTTGTCTCCACTCAACCTGCAGCCTGGTAAGGCCGTGTGCGACAATGCTGCAAACCTGGGTGCAGCCCTTCGCCTGGGCAAGGTGACACACGTGCCTTGTATGGTTCACGTGTTGAACCTTGTTGTCCAGCAATTTTTAACACACTATCCCGGCCTAGATGGCCTTCTGAACAGGGCACGAAAACTGTCTGCTCACTTCCGCCGTTCAACCACCGCTGCTGAGCGGCTTGTATCGCTCCAGAAGTCTTTCAGCCTGCCAGTTCATCGCCTGAAATGCGATGTGGCGACACGCTGGAATTCGACTCTCCACATGTTACAGCGACTGTGGCAGCACCGTCGAACCCTGGTGCAATACGTCATGACGTATAGCCTGGGCCAACGAGATGCAGAGGTGGGGAAGATCACCCTGATGGAGTGGTCTCAGATCAAGGACCTATGCACCCTTCTGCACAGTTTCGACATGGCGACGAATATGTTTAGCGCTGACAATGCCATTATCAGCATGACAATTCCAGTCATTTACATGCTGGAGCACACGCTAAACACTATTCGGAGTCAGGGGGTGGGACAACAGGAAGGGGAGGAACTACAGGAGGATTCATATGCACAAGAGACAACAACATCACCAAGGTCCAGACGTTCATAATCACCAACGCGGCAGGCATGGGACCATGGGGGACAGGGATCAACAAGGGCGCATGGTAGCAGGCGAAATGTTGAGGGAGGTGCAGGAGAACATGAAGAAATGGAGGACGAACTGTCCATGGACATGGAAGACTCAGCGGATGAGGGAGACCTTGGTCAAATTTCAGTTGAAAGAGGTTGGGGGGAGATGTCAGAGGAAGAAAGAACGGTTAGCACCTCTATGCCACAAACACAGCGTGGACTTGGTCCGCATGGCTGCGCAAGACACATGAGTGCTTTCTTGCTGCACTACCTCCAACATGACCCTCGTATTGTCAAAATTAGAAGTGATGATGACTACTGGCTTGCCACACTATTAGATCCCCGGTACAAGTCCAAATTTTGTGACATAATTCCAGCCATAGAAAGGGACGCACGTATGCAGGAGTATCAGCAGGAGCTGTTACTCGATCTTAGCTCGGCTTTTCCACCAAACAACCGTGCAGGTGCAGGGAGTGAATGTCCCAGTTGTAACTTGACAAACATGGGACGGTCTCGTCATCTTCAACAGTCTACCCGTACCAGTAGCACCATATCTGGTGCTGGTAACAGCAATTTTATTGACTCTTTTCATATTTTTTTTAGACCATCCTTTGCAAGGCCACCAGAGACAACAAGTCTGACACATAGTCAACGGCTGGAGAGGATGATACAGGAGTATCTCCAAATGAACATCGATGCCATTACTTTGAAAATGGAGCCTTGCTCATTTTGGGCTTCAAATCTTGAAAAATATCCAGAGCTCTCCACTTATGCCTTGGAGATTTTGTCGTGTCTAGCTGCCAGCGTTGTCTCTGAACGTGTCTTCAGTGCTGCTGGGTATGTGCTGACAGATAAGCACACGCGTCCGTCCAGTGACAATGTGGACAGACTAACGTTCATCAAAATGAACAAGTTATGGATCCACACGGAATTTACTACCCCTGTGTCATCCTGGGGAGAGTAAATGCTTGTGGATTTGGAATGTGCTTGATGCAAATCTAGCTGTGAAGTGTACAACTGGGGCACAAGTGCTGCCACTGAAGGGGTGGGTGTGTGTGGCCCAATTTTTGGAAAAAAGGGAGACTCCGCTTGGAGTAACCCTTGCTTGCTGTGTTTTTTAAAAGGAGCCAAGATGAACAAGTCATGGTTCAGCAAAGACTTTGCTACCTACCCCGGGATCATCCTGGGTACGGTTAAGGATGGCGTATTTTTGAATGTGCTTGATGCAAATCTAGCTGTGAAGTGTACAACTGGGGTACAAGTGCTGCCACTGAAGGGGTGGGTGCGTGTGTGGCCTAATTTTTGGAAAAAAAGGGAGACTCCGCTTGGAGTAACCCTTGCTTGCTGTGTTTTTTAAAAGGAGCCAAGATGAACAGATCTGGGATCAGGAAAGACTTAGCTACCTACCCTGGTGTCATCCTGGGGACGGTTAAGGATGGCGTATTTTTGAATGTGCTTGATGCAAATCTACATGTGAAGTGTACAACTGGGGCACAAGTGCTGCCACTGAAGGGGTGTCTGTGTGGCCCAATTTTTGGAAAAAAGGGAGACTCCGCTTGGAGTCACCTTGCGGTGTTTTACATGATTTTAGAAGGGCGTGCCATGCCTATATCTGTGTCTCCTCCTCTTTTTCCTTGTCCAGCTCTTTTGTTTTCTCATGAGTATATGTCCTTGTCACTTTCCCATGTGTTTGTGTTGTGTTGTGAGTTGTTTGTCACCTTTTGGACAACTTTGAGGGTGTTTTCTATGTGTTTTTATGTGTTTGTGATTGCCTGCCATTGTTTTCTATGGGGTTCGAGTGGTTCGCCGAACCGGTTCACCGAACCGAACTCGAACGAGACCTCTGTTCGGCGAACCGAACTCGAGCCGAACCACGGCCGGTTCGCTCATCTCTACCTATCACCAGTTTCAGGTCACCCTTTTATTGAAAGCGCACCAATCTCCAGGAATTTCCTTTGTAACCTAGAGCCAGTGCTATACTAGTATTATCATGCTGATTCTATACATACCTTTAGTTGTCAGCTAGGATGTATAGGTTTTGAAACACTAGTAAAGTAAAGTTTGTAAAATGAGCAGCTTTTTGAATGACAGCAGCTGTCGATCTGCTAATAGCTGTGGTGTGTTTTGATTCCCACCGCCCTGCCTGTCTGTCCTTCTTCTATCTGTTATTTATGCTAATTTTATTATAGAATCGTCTTACTAAGTGACTAGAAGGACCTGTGCTGAAATCATATCCATGTGACCAGAAAAAGCGGGGCTTCAGCCAACATAGCTGATACCAGGAAGCAACATTATTTTTTGATGGCTGAGGCCCCACTCCTTAAGGTCAAATGGGTATGACATCAGCACAGGTCCTTCTAGTCACTTAGTAAAATGGTTCTATAATGGAAATAGAATAAATAACAGATAGGTGAGAACTAACAAGTGGGGGGCAGGAATCACTATGAATACCCACCCCAATTATCAGCTGATCAGCAGCTGCTGTCATTCAAAAAGCTGCTCATTTTACATACTTTACTTGCGTTTCAAAACCTATACATCCAAGCTGACTTCTAAAGGTATGTATAGAATCAGCCTGATAGGGCCAGTATAGCACTGGCTTTAGGTTATATAGGAAAACCCTGGTGATTGGTGCGCTTTAAGGAAAGAAAAGGCAGCCTCAAACTGATGATTATTCTACGCATCACATTTTAACAAAAGTGGCCACAAAAGGCCTTCTTAAAAGGCCCAACTTTTTAGGCAAAATCAGGATCAAACTTGTTCCTGAGCGGGATCCAAGAACCCTCTGTGGAGGCAGAAAAGCAAAATCTTGTATGTTACTACATATATATAATATATAAAAAATATCAATTTTACTTCTATGCGCATTTAGTATTCCATGCTGTTGAAGTTTGACCTTTAATATTCTTAGCAGAATTTTGCATTTAAAACATTCCTCAGTTGTTCTTTACCCTTGAAATGTCCCTTTAAGACATAAGACTGATCAATCAGTTGACTATTGGGTATAGCTTTTTTTATTCCTTTCTTGAAATTCAATGAATGCTTAAATAAAACATAAAAATAAAGTATTAATGTTTAGCAAATTCTGTATGACTGTTGCATAGAAAACAACATCACTTCTTAATGTAATAGATCAATTTGAAATTTGACAAGTACCGTATTTTTCGGATTATAAGACGCACTTTTGCTCCCAAAATTTTGGGAGGAAAATGAGGGGTGCTTCTTATAATGTTGCTTACCGGGATGGTGGAGAGGGGAAGCAGGAGCAATGCGGCCGGCGCTAAGCTGGAGCTGAGCTGTGCCAGGGGTGCGGGCCGATGGTGCTTTGTTGTGCTGGGGCTGCGGGGATGTGCTGGGGCTGCAGGCACTGTTCTGGAGCTGCGCTGTGCTGGGGCTGTGGGCCGAAGGCACTGTGCTGGGGCTGCGGGTGCCATCCTGAAAATGTCGGTATTGCGGACTTCAAATAATGACGTCCGGAGTCAGCGCATCTGCTGATGGAGATCTCGGCTCAAGATCTCATCTACACATGCGCCACCTCCGGGCACCATTTTCTTTAACTCCGCTGCAGGGAGATCAATGGGCCGAAAGTGGCACACGCGCAGATGAGATCTTGTCATGATCATTTTACATCTTGGATTATTACAAGCAAGACACGATTATATCCAATAAAAAGTAATGTCATGGTCAAAAGTGTTGACACCCTTGAAATCGTTCCAAAAATTGAAGTATTTCTCCCAAAAAATATTGCAATTACTGTAGATGTATTTTGTTATGCACGTTTATTTCCTTTGTATGTATTAGAACAAGACAAAAAAGGAAAAAAAGGCAAATTGAACATAATTTCACACATAAACTCTAAAATGAGAAAATTGTTGGTACCCTTCTAAATATTATGGGTAAACAACTTGTTATAAGCATTTGATGCTCGTTTAAAGTTCTATGTGGCAAGAGACAGGTGTGGGCAATATAAAAATCACACTTGAAACCTGATAGAAAGGAAAAAAGTTGACTGAATCTTTGTATTGTGTGCCTGTGTATGCCACACTAAGCATGAAGAACAGAAAGAGGAAAACTATCTGAGGACATAAGAACCAGAATTCTTGAAAAATATCAACAATCTCAAGGTTACAAATCCATCTCCAGAGATCTTGATGTTCCTTTGTCCACCATGTGCAAGCAAAGTTTACAACCTATGGTACTGTAGCTAATCTCCCTGGGCATGGATAGCAGAGAAAAAATATGATGAAACATTGCCGCATATATGCAGGATAGTTTGTATAGTAGAGAAGTAGCCCCAATTAAAATTAAATAAATTCAAGCTGTCCTGCAGACTCAAGTTCTTCAGTGTCAGTGCAAATAATTTTTGAACATTTGATTTAAATGAAACGCTATGGCAGGCGACCCTGGGGAATCCTACTGCTGACACAGAGACACAAAAAAGCTAGGCTATAATTTGCCAAAATGTACGTGAGTAAGCAAAAATTCTTCTGGGAAAGCGTCTTGTGGACAGATGAGACCAAGTGAGAGCTTTTTGGTGGACCACATCATTCTACAGTTTCCCGAAAAATGAATGAGGCTTACAATGAAAAGAACAAAGTTTGAAGGGGGTTCTAGGAAAAAACTATTTACTTGGACGAGGTGAACTCATGAGTGTAGGAAATAGGCCAATGAGGCACAGACGGAAGAACCGATTCTTCAACGGAAGCTATGGGGAGAGTGGCGAGAGTGAATAACTTTCAAGGGTGATGTCCCTGAAAAAAGAAATAGAAGTGGCACTGACCTCAATCCCGTGCAGGATAAGGCTTAAGAGACTCTTAGGTAAAGTTGGAAATGGATAGGAAAGCCACTTCCAGTTACAGGCTCCCTGCCTGCCTGAGCTAAGTGACGTCACTTCGCTCCTGCATTGCGCCCTCCAGACAGACAAAGGAGTTTTTGGCCAGGACTCCCTGTCAATCAGCACACCGCAACTTCCGACACTGCGCTCCAAGCAGCTCTGGTCAGAACTCCTACACGCCTGCAGGAGCATGCAAATCTCTCTCACTGCCTGCCATCACCGTCCTCCAGGACATTGCACAGGCAGAGAAGACCTTGTCTCCCACTCTCCCTCCCCTGTACCATTGGTTCATCAGCGCCTGTAAATTACAGACACAGTGATCTGCGAAGCAGCACCTACTGTTCCCCAGCAGTGCATATTAACCAGGTTTACATGATTCACACATTTTGTTCATGCCCCCTGCAGTGCTTTCCTGACTAAGGCGGGCTTTGCACGTTGCGACATCGCAAGCCGATGCTGCGATGTCACACGCGATAGTCCCCGCCCCCGTCGCAGGTACGATATCTTGTGATAGCTGGCGTAGCGAAAATTATCGGTACGCCAGCGTCACATGCACTCACCTGCCCTGCGACCGTCGCTCTGGCCAGCGACCCACCTCCTTCCTAAGAGGGCGGGTCGTGCGGCGTCATAGCGGCGTCACACGGCAGGCGGCCAATAGCAATGGAGGGGTGGAGATGAGCAGGATGTAAACATCCCGCCCACCTCCTTCCTTCCGTATAGCCGCCGGCGGCAGGTAAGGAGATGTTCCTCGCTCCTGCGGCTTTACACACAGCGATGTGTGCTGCCGCAGGAACGAGGAACAACATCGTACCTGTCGCTGCAGCATAATTATGAAAAAGTCGGAGTCTGCAACGATGATACGATAACGATGCTTTTGCGCTCGTTCATCGTATCATCTAGGATTTACACACAACGATGTCGAAAGTGACGCCGGATGTGCGTCACTTTCGATTTTACCCCACCGACATCGCACGTGCGATGTTGCAACGTGCAAAGCCGCCCTAAGGCTCCACACACTTCAGCAGCTGTACTCCCTCAACCACATCCACACTTTATTCCAAGGGTTATAACATTTTTAATTTTCCATCAATATAGACGTGTGAGAGCTTGTTTTTTGCAAGACTAGCTGTACTTTTGAATGACACCATCCATTTTATCATATAATAAAGAAGGAAAAAACTTAAAGTGTGGCAAAATAGCAAAAAAAGTGCAATTCCGCAATTTTTTTTGGGTTAAAGATGTGGAAGCTCATTTGTGTGGCGAAACGGCTGTGATCTGATGTGTAAGAAATAAAGGATTTTTGTTTAGATTGGTGACTGCCAATTGAAATTTCTTCATTTGCATAGAAGTTTTTTTAGGTTTTTATCTCCAGAGCTCATTTAGTATGATTCTCCAGGAGAGTATGATTAAGAAGTAGTTAAAGGGAACCTGTCAGCAAATTTGGGGCCTATAAGCTGTGGCCACCATTACTGGGCTTTTATATACAGCATTCTAACATGCTGTATATAAGAGCCCAGGCCACTCTATAGAACGTAAAAATCACTTTATAATACTTACCCTAAACGGTCACTGCAGTGGAGTTGGGCCATATTGGCGTCTCCGTTCTCTGGTGCTGGCACCTCCTCTTTCGGCCATCTTCGTCCTCCTTCTGAAGCCTGTGTGCATGATGCGTCCTATGTCATACACATTCGCCGGTCCCGCGCAGGCACACTACAATACTTTGAACTGCCCTGCTCAGGGCAGATCAAAGTGTGCCTGTGCAGGCCCTCAATGTCAGCGAGTGTGGATGATGTAGGACACATCATGCAACCCGGCTTGAGAAGAAGGACGACAAAGATGGCCAAGAGGAGGTGCCGGCACCGGAGAACGGAGATGCCCATATGACCAAGCTCCACCGCAGTGACCGTTTAGGTGAGTATTATAAAGTGATTTTTATGTTCTACACATGTTAGAACGGTATATATAAGAGCCCAGTGGTGGTGGACGCAGCTTATAGGCCCCAAATCTGCTGACAGGTTCCCTTTAAGGGGTTAAATTTACATTAATTTGTGTTATTGTTAAAAAAGACTATACAGAGTTTGAAATAATGACCAATGAAAGGTCATTTGGGGGATTGGGAATATGGGTTTTAGCAAATCAAATATAGCAATAATTTAGTTTCTGTGATTCTTAGCAAGGTTATTCCGTTTACCAGGACCAGATCAGCGGTGTAAGAGACATAACACTATACAGATCTGTTTCCTGTAACTTCATAATGGCAATCTTTTTTTCCCCGAGTCATAAGCCTGGCTTCTTTCCTGCCTGTAGAAGATTACAATTGCAATGAAATTGTCTTGCTCATCACTGCCTTGTAGATTTACTTGAGTGCATTGCTTTAACAATCAGACTGTTTCACATATAGGAACTCAGTGGTAATTGTTCCTGACATTACAGAAACCACAAGGCCTCCAATTTCTGTTTTTATGTATTTTTGCAGCGATCGAAATCAATGCTCCAAAGAGAAAATCATTTGTCATATATATATACTAAATAAGAGCAAAATTGACACATTTTAAACTGAACTATTGAAAAGGTTTGTATTGATTATGGGACAAATAAGTCTCTTTTCAGCGCTGTGTTATGGAAACAACGTGCAGCTTGCCAAGTAAGCACTTATCTTTCTGCATTTGTGTGTGCTCCGATAAAGCTGGAAACAGCTGTTTTCTTAAACAGAATAAAAGATGTACATAAAGAACAGCACAGAAAAACTGTCCTTTTTATTACTTTACGGCTTGAAATCCGAGAGCCAGTGTGTTGGTATCCAGTTTGTGCTTTGTCACATGCAAACATTTTTAATGAAAGCTTTGGAGGATACAATCTGCCCATAAATTGCCAAGAAACTTCCATGTTCTAAAACCTTTTGTTGTAATTCCTTTTAAAGGGAACCTGTCACCTAAAATATGCGTTCTGACCTATCAGCAGATGCATGTGTTCCCTAATTACACCTCCCTACCCATCCCTGTGTTATAAAATTGTATAATATGAAAGTTCTAAAAACGTTTTATTACCTTCATATTTCCTATGTAAATAGCAGGGAATATGGTCACAGGGGTGGTGCCTTGCCCTGCATACTTTCCGTGGTATCACGCCCCTGTGGGCGTGATACCATGGAGTCACATGAGCAACGTCCCCGTCGCTCATTCTATGCTCCGCGTGTTTACACTTACTATTGCGGCAGGCTTCTCGTCCGGGTTCTCCTTGTCAGTTTCAGACGCGCACTGTGCATGCGCAGTGCGCGTCTGAAGCCGGCGCGTGAACACCCGGAAACGAAGCCTGCCACAATGCACGCAGGATAAAATGAGCGACGGGGACGTTGCTCATGTGACTCCATGGTATCACGCCCACAGGGGCGTGATACCACGGAAAGTATGCAGGGCAAGGCGCCGCCCCTGTGACCATATTACCTGCTATTTACATAGGAAATATGAAAGTAATAAAACATTTTTTATTACTTTCATATTATACAATTTTATAACACAGGGATGGGTAGGGAGGTGTAATTAGGGCACACATGCCTCTGCTGATAGGTCAAAACACATATTTTAGGTGACAGGATCCCTTTAAAACAGAACATCATGTCGTCATCTACCATACTAGATTGGAGCGTGGAAACCTGGAGTTGTATCTATTACATGTAGCTTTGCTCAAGAAAAGAGTTCTCCAAAAGTGTACCTTCGAACTACTTCTTGTAAAGATGAGCGAAACTTTGGAGGTTTGGTTCACTGGCAACAAATGTACCAAACCTCTACATGACTTTGAACCAGGAGGTTCGGAAAAACTGATTATCAGTTTGAGTCTCCACCTACATACAGCCAGCCATCAGCAGATCACTACCGGGGAAGGGTGGGTGGGCATTTTCAAATTTTTTGGGGGGATGCACACTACATCCGATCATGTTGTTGTTATCCCCAGTATGAACCATTCAAACACTGAAAGAGGCTCGCACAGGGCTGATCACTAAGCGTACCTGAGCATAGCGTTGCTTGTATAAGTTAAGTTTGCACGTAAAGCATTTGAACTCCGAACCCGATCCCTTTGTATTTTAGTTGCTGTTCGGTTCGAAAATTGAACATCAGGTTCACTCATCTCTACTATCTTGTAGGTCTGTTGCAAGTAATTGATATAACCTGTGCAGACACAAAGGAGCCCAAGAGATAAAGGGATCTATTTTGAGCTCCAAAGTAGGTGGAGTTGTTCATAAGGGTGTGTGCCCACGATCAAGGTTCACATCATTTTGGATGCAACATTGAGTCCAAATACAGTACAAACACAGTGGATGGGATTTCCAAAAATCCCATGTCCACTGTGCTTGTTTTTCTCGCAGCATAAACTGACATGCAGTGCAGCTTCCCAAGCCACAGCATGTCAATTTATTGCTGCAGAGCTGGGAGAACAGTTAGAAGACCACAGCAGCCTGAACCCTGATTGTGGACACAGGCAGCTGAGGTCTCCTGTGGACAACATTCGCGGCCATGTAGCCTACAGATGAACTATTAGACCTCAAAAGGTCCATTTAAGGCATTATCAAAATTTTTCATATACCATTTTTAAAAGGTCAACTGACAAAGTTTTCCACATGTATTTATTCTGTAAGTTTAAAAAGCACCTAACTACTATATTGTAGGTCTGGTATGGACATATAATTGCTGCAACCTGTGTAACCGCACAGGGTCCCAAGAGGTAAAGGGGCCACTATTACAGTTGGAATTTTTCATTACTATGAGGTATTACATTGGAAAGGCTAATTATACGGTTCTTCCACAGGGGCTGTGTCTGTGTCCACCAGTGGTGTAGATCACACTTATGCCCCCAAAACAGCCTTTACCTGTCAAGACATGATCTACACACAACTTCTCAAGGTGTCCTCTGGTATCCGGCACTGGATGGGACTTTGATTTACAAGTAAATCCTACAGATGCTCAACTGGACAAAGATCTAAGGAATTGAATTGCTAAGTTAAGCTTGACCTCTTCATCAATTTCCCCACTAGCTACGCTGGTTTCTGCTATTATTACAGTATATGTTCTAGAACCATATATTACCTTTTAAAATTCACATTTGGATACATTTAAAAATATTATTATATGGAACAGTTTGTAGATTAAACCATATAGAGTCCCATAGGCATGACCCCATTATAAACATAGACCTTACCCAATTTAAATGACCACATATAAAACCTTTCCTACATCAATCTTAAAACGTCAACTGAAGTAAAGTTTGCCAAATGTATTAACAGGCGAACGTCTCTTAATATACTTGATATCTGTAGGCTAAAACCTGTACTAACTAGAGATACGCGAACCCGTGAAAGTTCGGTTTTGCCGGGTTCAGCCGGACTTTAGCTAAAGTTCAGTTTGGGACCCTGACTTGACCTGAACATGATCCCAGAGGCTAAACCCCATTGGAAGTCATTGATTGGGCAGTTCGGCTCTCCAAAAACATAACATTTCGAGGGGAGGGAGGGTTTTTTTTTTTTTGTACACACTACATCTAAAAAGGTTGTTTTTACGCCCAGTGAGAGCCATTCAGACACTACAAGCAGCTCGCACTGGAGTGAGCACCGAGCATACCCAAGCACACCGATGCTCAATCAAGTGGTCAGCATACATACAGTACGCGAATTCCAAACTTGGATACTGATTTATTTTTAAAGGAAAACATTTCTGGATCTGGATGCTGGATACCACCTATTTTCCTTCGATATATGCTGACAACTGACCATTTTTTATGTGTCCGTGCACCATCCGGTAATTCAAAGCCTCCATAGGATCTGGTTAGATGAATATTCTATTTCTTGTTGATGTGATTTATTTTCAAAGTCTGTTTTCGGTACGAACCCTGAACTTTATAGTTTAGGTTTGCTTATCACTGGTGCCAACTATTAGCTGGAATAGATAACAACTACAATACACACCAGTTTTCTAGCAAACTATATAGAAAACATAGATTTCTGCAATAAATCCCCTTATTTCTGAGGGCAAAGTCACAAAATGTTTGTCAAAATGCCCCTTGTCCAAATTTTTACGCCTATTAATACCAGGAAATGGTTGTAGAGGGATGATGAACTCCCATACAAGTTTTGGCCTTTATTTTTCAAAAACATAAAAGATAGTTAAACAAATATTAAACTTTTCGATTTAGTCTATTTCTTTGGCTCTTATAAATTGTGTGTCTATTTTCTAACTAAATTTAATTTTGACCTATTGATATCAATACCACATTTTTTTAGCCCATTGTATGGTATTGTGATATTTGAGCCTAAGAACTATGAAATAGAGTATGAAAATAATAAAATAAAATAATTTAAAAAAATCTGTACAACTACATCAAACACATTGTAATTTCTATTTTCATTGCAATGAAAATAATCCCTTCAGTCTTTTATCATAATTCAAGCAGACCAATAAATTCACTTTTTGAGCAAGTGATAAATATTCCCTAATTAATTCCATTTTAATTTCCTCAGATGTCTCTAATGAAGAGGGTAACATTTATGCAATCAAAACAGAACATAAGGGGATTTCTTGAAAGTCTTTGATTGCATAATGCTGAATTTACATTATTAGTAACAATATGTTTTTGAGGAGTGATACACATTGTATAATTGTTATTTATAATTAACATTAAAAGAACTTTTGCAAGATTGTATACACAAGAGCAATGTTCGGATGTTTGTTGACTGTAATTGTTCAAAGAAATCATGTATTGTATAATCAATCTGAGCTTAAAATATGTAAATATGTTAATCAACTCATCTGCTCAATTGTTTTTTTTTATGCAGTATCATATTTGATTCACAGCATCAACAAAATTAACTAAATAGATGTCAAATATCTTGGCTCAAACTAACCAAATTTCTATTACTTTTTTACCATGCTTTATACATATGAATATAGTCTTAAATACATTTGCTCATGTCTTTAAATAACCCATGTTGAGACTTAAGAGGTGCTAGATGCCCATCTTTCACAAGTAACCATTCAAAAAATATTTGTGTTGATAACAGAATAAAGGGGGCTTTACATGCAACAACATAGCTAACAAGATGTCATTGGGTTCACGGAATTCATGACGCATATCCAGCCTTGTTAGCAACGTCGTTGCGTGTGAAACGGACGAACGACCGTTAACGATCAAAATTACTCACCTAATCGTTGATCGTTGACACGTCGTTCTAATCCCAAATGTCGTTGCTGTTGCAGGACGCAGGTTGTTCGTCGTTTCTGCGACAGCACACACCGCAACATGTGACACCGCAGGAATGAGGAACATCACCGTACCTGCGGCTGCCCGCAATGAGGAAGGAAGGAGGTGGGCGGGATGTTCAGCCCTCTCATCTCCGCCCCTCCGCTTCTATTGGGCGACCGCTTAGTGACGCCGCTGTGACACCAAACGAACCACCCCTTTAGAAAGGAGGCGGTTCGCCGGCCACAGCGACGTTGCGAGGCAGGTAAGTATTTATGACGGGTGTTAGCAAAATTGTGCTCCACAGGCAGCGATTTGCCCATGAAGCACAACTGACGGAAGCGGGTGCTTTCACCAGCGACATCGCTAGCAATGTTGCTGCGTGTAAAGTAGCCTTAATACTTTTTTTCAAAGATGAGGTTTTCACACAATATATATTTGGATATATGGTCCAAGATGAAATATGAAGAAGTACATACACTAAATCTTAATTGTTGTGAGATAATACAATACATTTTGTTCTTATAGAAATCATCTTGTCTTATAACTGAATGTTGTTATAGGGCTCAGCTAACACTTATGGGTGGGGAAGTGTCACATTTCTACACACACCCCTGCGGCTCTTATTGGTGCATAGTTCTGAGAAGTTATTTCTTTGGGAAACTATATAAACTGGTCACATGATGTAACATAGCAGAAACCTTCAGTACACCGCAATGCGTGTGTGCTGCATTGATTTCCCAAGCGCTTGTAAAACAAATCTGATTAATTTGGAATTCCAATGGCATAGAAGCAGTTTATTTCACTCACATTGTCATACATAACGGAAATGTGCACTTTTAACCTAGACTTTAAAATGGATTGTCTAACTGATGCATTACTTTATCCTTTCAATGTTAAAGGAAATCAGAAAACGGTATTCAGATAGCCCATAGCATGGACTAGGGAGAGCTGTGCATGTACGGCTTCTTCTTTTGAGTGATTTTCTTGAAGTATTTTAAAAGCATCCATTGCCTATCAGTATCTGTATTATGATCTTCCTCAATGGTCATGTATTCAATAGAAAAGTCAGCTGCACTAGTCCATGCAACAATAAAGTTGTAGAAACCCCAACATATGCCATTAATCGAATGATACTTCTCACTTTGGATTGTACAGATAACACCCTATACATGATTCTTCAGTTCACTTTTACAGGTTCCTTATCATTCCTGCCAATACTGGTCAAAGAAGACAATATAAACACTCAAACAAGTGACAAAAGTATACATATGACCAAAGTGTAATAGAAATAATCCAGCTCACCACATACTTCGGCATTTAATCCTTCAACGCCATGGAAGCACGAGATCCCGCTGCTGTTATCAGCGTGTGTATCAACAAATGAATGAAAAGGAACCAGCTTTCAGGGAAAATTTGAATAAAATCCACTACTTTATTGTATTCTTTAAAAATGTAGAAAATAGTGAATCTCACAAAAAAGACAGGAGTCTTAACCAGCACTGGACACCAGAGATGTTTCGATCTAAGATCAGTTTCTAACCATGAGCTTTAACACTATTCGGGGCTTTTAAAGGTGTTGTGTCCTCAACACAACACTGCAAAGTGAGCAAGGAAATTAAAGGATGTGATGGTCACTATCTAACAGCCACGTGTCCCAGCTATGGTGTTGCCCTATGAAGCGTTTCTGTTTGATTTTTCAGATTGTATTACAAAGTAGAGTCAGAGATACAGTATATGCAATTAGCCCGCTCATTGACAGAGAAGAAAAAAACTAAGTTCTTAAACAAAGGCAGCACATTGTTAGAACTTTCTCACAGTTTAATAGAATACAGTAAAGGTCAGTGAGATACAAGATGATAAGGTATGAGCTAACCTGAAAAGGTTCGGTGATCGTTCCAAATAAGGACTTTACAAAAAACAGTGTTCGAGTTCAGAGTTCCGGTGCTTTATGTATACAAACCACTCACTTGAGCAGCGCTGTGTTCGGGCATGCTCGGTGCTTGGCAACATTCAGGCTGCTCGCAGTGTTTGAATGCTTCACACTGTGGGCAACAACAGTATGACTGGATGTAGTGTGTAAAGAAGAGCGAACCTTTGTAGGTTCAGTTCACTGGCAACAAATGATCTGAACCTCCACGCGTCAAAACCTTGCCTGAGGAGGTTTGGAAACTGTAATTAGTAGTTTAAGTGTCCTGCCAAATGCAGCTTGGCATAAGCAGATCACTTCCAAAGGAAGGTGGGCGGGCATTTTCAAATTTTTGTTTGGGGTTGCACACTACATGTGATCACGCTGTTGTTACCCCCAGTGTGAGCCATACAAACACTACACAGGGCTGAGCACCAAGCGTTCCCAAGCACAGAGATACTTGTGCCAGTTAAGTTCGCACATCAAGGATTCAAATTCCGAACCTGAGCAATGTTTTTTTAAGTTGGTGATTGGTTCTAAAAACCTAACCTAAAAAAGGAAAAATCCCACCCTCCCTCTCCTGGAAATGATCTGTCTATGGCTGGCTGGCTGTGGGCAGAGACCCGAACTTCCCAATCGGTGACTAGAGATGAGCGATGTTCGAGGTTCGAGGTTCTCCAATTTCATGTTCGAGTGATTTTGGGGGTGCTCGAGATCGAACTCGAACTCGAGCTTTTTAATAAAAGCTCGACAGCTCGAGTTACGTTCAAGAATGGTTCGATCACCAAAAGCAGGGCTTTTTACAGCTACAGTGTGCAGGGAGCCATCGCTGGCAGCCTGCGGTAAGCTGGTAACCAATGTAAATATCGGGTATCCAAGCAAAGCGCTTTGCTTGGTAACCCGATATTTACCCTGGTTACGTGTGCAGGGAGCCGACACTTCCCCACTCGGCTCCGCCCCCTCCTGCACTCGGCATGTACACACACACACTCACACTCACCTGTCCCCAGCCATGCAGTCCTTGGCACTGACGTCCTCAGCGCCATATGGCCCCGCTAGGCTCCACTCACCTCGCATTCCGCCGCCTGCACTCATGGCCCCGCTAGGCTTCACCCACTTCGCACTTCGCCGCCTGCACACATGGCCCCGCTAGGCTCCACCCACCTTGCACTCCGCACACATTACCCCGCTTAGCTCCACCCACCTCGCACTTCGCACACATTACCCCGCTTTTCTCCACCCACCATGCACTCCGCACATATTACCCTGTAGGCTCCACCCACCTCACACTCGACACACATGGCCCCACTCGGCTCCACCCACCTCGCACTCTGCACACATTACCCCGCTTGGCTCCACCCACCTCACACTCCGCTGCCCACATGCATTACCTTGCTTGGCTCCACCCACCTCCCACTCCACACCCATTACCCCGCTTGGCTCCACCCACCTCGCACTCATTACCCTGCTCGGCTTACCTGTGGTGATGAAGTCCCGCCCTCCCGACCTCGCGCTGTCACTGTCCTCCATGGCCGCCGCTTGTCACATCTCCTCTCGCTGCCAACCCGAGACTGTGACATCACAGGCTCTCGCGATACTTGGCTGTGAAGGCGGCGGTCATTGAAGTCAGTGACAGCTCTGCTATCAGCAGTGCAGGAGATCGTCACCGCAGGTAATGTTCCTCGCTCCTAACAGCAGCACTTGTCATGCCCTGCAGTGACCTGGGCTGACCTATTAATGTTAGCTCAGGTCACTATATTGCTCTCCCAGCCAATGGGGAACATTCTGTTCTTCATTGACTGGGACATTGACTATGGTATGGATCGTCATGGGAACCCCTTGGATTACAGCAGACCTGGATTTGTTTTTCTTAATAATAAATTGGTGAAAGAGGGAATGTTTTGGGGAGTGTTTTTTCAAATAAAAATGTGTTTGTCGTCTATTTTTTATTTTTTTTTATTACTGACTGGGTTGGTGATGTCGGGTATCTGATAGACGCCTGACCTCACGAACCCCAGGGCTTGATGCCAGGTGACATTACACATCTGGTATTAACCCCATATATTACCCAGTTTGCCACCGCACCAGGGCACGGGATGAGCTGGGGCGAAGCACCAGGATTGGCACATCTAATGGATGCGCCACTTCTGGGGAGGCTGTGGCCTGCTATTTTTAGGCTGGGGAGAGTCAAATAACCATGGACCTCCCTAGTCTGAGAATAGCAGACCCCAGCTGTCCGCTTTACCTTGGCTGGTGATCCAATTTTGGGGGGACCCCCACGTGGTTTTTTTTTTTTATTATTATTATTATTATTATTATTATTTATTTAATTTAAAATAACAGTGTGGGGTGCCCTCAGTTTTGGATTACCAGCCAAGGTGAAGCTGCCAGCTGTGGTCTGCAGGCTGCAGCCGTCTGCTTTACCCTAGCTGGCTATCAAAAATAGGGGGAACCCTATGTCATTTTTTTTAAAATGTATTTATTTTTTTGGCTAAATACAAGGCTAAGCACCCCTTAGTGCCACATGAAAGGCACCAAAGGGTGCAAAATTACAAAATGCAGGAGAGTGGGACATTATGTGTCTTTCTGTCATTATAATGACAGAAAAGACTGATATGAAGTGTACAAGCACAAAAAAATAACCAGAGCGTTCTACGCTGTGAAAAGCAGAAGAAAATGGCACTGGAGTGAACATGTAACCGCCTCATGTAGGTTGAAGCTATGGATCCTGGTTAAATTTATGCATTTTCCCTCCTTCAGTTTTTTGGCAGTACGCCAAAAAAACGGAAGGCACACGGATGACAAACAGATGACAAACGGACCGTATACGGAACGGAAATGGATGCCACACAGATGAACCCGTGAAAAAAACGGACCGTTTTTTGCGGACCACAAAAACGGATCGGTCATGTGAATGTAGCCTTATTCTGATCTGCCATTTATCAACAGCAGGCAGAAATAACTGAATAGCACCCCCCAGCGTCAGAAAATCTCTGGGGTTTCAGGGGGTAGCTGAGACCCTGGAGATCATGATTCAAGCTGTTTTTTCCGGTCCCCACTCACGTGATCACCGGTATACACCGTATACCAATGATCACGTTACAGTAAATGACAGCGACGGTAAAAAATTATTTATCTCCCATCTGGCATGAACAAACATGTCAGATGGGAGATAAATCTCCTCCTTGGTCCCCTCCAGTCCCCTGGTGTCGCCAAAGTGCCCCCCCGACCCCCTCCCGGAAGTCCAAGATGGCCGCGCACACAGCAGCGCGCCGGCCGCATTCATCCTACTCATCTGATTTCTGTTGCATGTGCCATGACACATGCGACAGAAAACTCCTCCCCAGGCCCTGCCAGGTCACCCCGTATAACGCCACCGGTGTTCCCCGGTGTTCCACGGTACCTCTGCAGCGTTGATCTACCGCGGCCCCCTCCTTCACAATAGACGCTGCTGCATGCACAGAGCGGCTGTCAGCTCAGCTTCCTGTGTTCAGACACAGTGGGTGGCGGTAACCATGCATCTGTAAGCAACTGCAATGCCCTGCTCATGAGGTAAGAAACATAGTTGATCAGGAGAGCTATACTACATTTCCAAATGGAGGTATTTGATTTTATAGTTGCCCTGCTGAACGACTACCAAACATGAGAGTCCGTTATACGCCACAAGAAAACATGTCTAAATAGCGAGCTCTGTTGTTTAGTATTCATTCACCTGGATAACTAGACTTAAAGGGGTATTCCATCTCCAAGATCCTATCCCCAATATATAGTAGGTGGAATAGCAATAATATCAGCAAATACCAATATTTGGAAATAGAATAGAGTAGAATAGTTCTCCTGATTAGGCATGCCCTTACCTCATGAGCAGGGCATTGCAGCTTTGGTAGCAACAGTTACGGCATGGACTCTGCTGCTGTGGCCCCGGGGAGAGTAGGTGCAGATTCATTGCACCCACACTCCTCACATGGAGGGACTGCACTCCTAGAAAATAGGGGATACGTTCCCTGAGCGTGTCCCCCCCCATATTCTAGACAGTCCAAAGTCGTCGTGGGACCTTCTTATTTTTTTTTCCTTACAATAAATTGGTGAAAGAGGGAATGTTTTGGGGAGTGTTTTTTGAAATACATTTTTTTTTGTCTATTTTGTTTGTTAGAACTGACAGTTTGTGATGTCGGGTATCTGATAGACGCCATAACATCATAAACTGCTGGGCTTGATGTCAGGTGACCTTACAGCTAGTATCAACCCCATTTATTACCCCGTTTGCCACTACACCAGGGAACGGGATGAGCTGGGGTGAAGAGCCAGGATTGCCGCATCTAGTAAATGCGCCACTTCTGGGATGCCTGCGGCCTGCTATTTTTAGGCTGTGAAGTGCCAATAACTATGGACCTTCCCACCCTGAGAATACCAGACCACAGCTGTCTGCTTTACCTTGGCTGGTGATCCAATTTTGAGGGACCCTACTTTTTTTTGTAACTATTATTATTTATAAAATAATTATAAAAAAGAGCCTAGGGTGACCTCCACATTGGATGCCCAACCACGGCAAAGCTGCCAGCTGTGGTTTTCAGGCTACAGCCATCTGCTTTACCCTAGCTGGCTATCAAAAATGGGAGGACCCCTCATCATTTTTTTTTTTTAAGTATTTTTTTTAAATAAAAAAAATTAATGGGCTTCCCTGTATTTTGATTGCCAGCCAAGGTAACGCCAGGTAGATGGGGGTGGCAACCCGTAGCTGTCTGCTTTAACTGCGCTGAGAATCAAAAATACCGCGGGGCGCTACGTCATTTTTTTTAATGATTTATTTTTACAGCACTGTCATGTCAGGCAATCAAAATACAGGGAAGCCCATTTTTTTGTTTAGTTATTTAATTAAATAATAAAAAAATATATATATATGGGCTCCCGCTGCATTTTTTGTATTGCTAGATAATGGTAATCCAAGCAGCTACTGGCTGCTAACCCCCACTGCTTGGTGTTACCTTCACTGTCAAAGGAAAATCCAGGGAAGCATTTTATATTTTTTTTCCCAAAAAACTAAAAAAAAAAAAAAAATGACGTGAGCTTTGCCATATTTTTGTATGCTAGCCAGGTACATTAGGCAGGTACGGTCTGCCCCCAACCCCCAGCGGCCTATTTGTAGGCAACTAAAAATATAGGGAAGCCCTTTTCTTAATTATTTCATGAATTTTATTACATTTCATTCATTTCATTTCATTTTCATTTCAGTAAACGTAAAGAAAAAAACGACGTAGGCTTCGCCCCATTTTTGTGTCCAGCCGGGTACAACTAGGCAGCTGGGGATTGGAATCCACAGCACAGGTTAGCCCGAGGTTTCTGGGCACCTATGCTGCGAATTGCAGTCCGCAGCCGCCCCAGAAAATGGCGCTTTTATACAAGCGCCATCATTTGGCGCTGTATCCAACTCTTCCAGCTGCCCTGGTGACGGTGGCTTGCTGGGTAATTCAAGTCAATACTAGCTTTGTTTTACTAGCTAGTATTAAGCCAGAGATTCTTAATGTCAGGCACGTTTGATCCGGCCATTACGAATCTCCAATAAAGGGTTAAAAAAAAGACACCACACAGAGAAAAAATACTTTAATAGAAATAAATACACAGACACACTTAGAGACTCCATGTTTATTACTCCCTGTCAGCCCTCCACGATCCACAGTCTTCTGTCTTCTTTCTCCTTCAACCCATGCAGCTCTACTACATCAGGCTTCACTGCATGGGAGAAAGACACTGCTGCCCTGTGCAGAAATCACTCAGTGAGAGTGACCACAGGCTGCTGGCTGTTAGCGGTGACTTCACCGCTCACAGCCGGGTTACCATAGCAATGGTGCTCCGATCACGTGATTCCCGATGCCGCTATTCACCGTCTGTGATAGCCAGTCCTTGCATGTGGGCTGACTCTGTAAAGAGCGCCCCATGCAGGAACGTGGAGTTGTCCATGTGCCAGAGCATGTCGCCAGTACACGGAGATAAACAAACGATCACCGCGTACTGGAGAGATGCACTGACAGGAGCTAGGACAGGACATGACATCTAGCCATGTGACCAGTCTGTAGCCAATGAGATAATAGACACGTGACTGGTCACATGGCTATTTTGACGTCACGATAGGTCCTATCATCAGTGCTGGTTACCGGAAGGACGCAGCGATTATTGGAAGGAAAATTGGCAGGAGACAGAGTGCTGGACGCATCGCGGGCACCGGTAAGTGTTATAGCAATGTTTATTAACTGTATGTGTACATTTATAATGTGTTTTTATGTGTTTGGGATTGTCTCCCATTGTTTTCAATGGGGTTCGAAAGGTTCGTCGAACGGCTCGTCGAACGGGGCACCGTTCGACGAACCGAACCGAACTCGAACTCTAGGGGTGTGGCTCATCTCTATCGGTGACTTCCATTGGGGTTCAGGTTAAGTCTGGATAACAAACTAAACTTTGTCTAAAGTCCAGCGGAACTCACCGAACTTCAGTGGGTGTGCTTATCTCTAAAACTGACACATATCAAGACTAACAGAATATAATGGCAAATTGAGATTTGAGAGAGATATATACAGTATATGTGTGTGTGTATATATATATATATATATATATATATATATATGTATATATATATATATATATATATATATATATATATATATATACACACATATATATATATATATATATATATATATATATACACACCGTATTTTTCGGACTAATAAGAAACACTTTTTTTCCCCAAAATTTTGGGGGAAAGTGGGGTGTGCGTCTTATAGTCCGATGGCTGCGATGCGGCGATGGTGGAGCGAGTGAAGGCGGGGGTGATTTGGTGGTGGATTTGGTCATCAGAGGCAGGAGCAGGCTGTAGCAGCGCTAACCTGACCATGTGGGCCCGCTCATTTGATATGCATGCCCATCATCCCGCCCATCATCTCTCTGCTCTGCAGCTGGCGCTGACAGGTGGGCAGGATGTTGGGCGGGGGATGCGCGCATACAAAAGAGCCGGCCAATGTGATCACCCCAAGCAACTACAGCCTATAGTGATCATGTGCGGCTGTATTCACTGCCCCCCGTGCACCATCATCAGCACGGGGGGCAGTGAATAAGTACGGTATACTCACTGTTCCCCTGCAGCATCGCAATGTCCTCCTGTCTGTCGACCAGCTGATCTGTGTGGAAAGAGGTGAGCACAGCGATGACGTCATCGCTGTACACAGGGCTCCACACAGGTCAGCTGCACAGACAGGAAGCGAGCGATGTTGCATGGAGTGAGGAGAGGTGAGTATACAGCGGGAGTCCTCCAGCTGTCACCGCAAATCCGGCCACGGCTGAAGTGATCGTGAGATTCGCGGTGACTTCAGTCAGGTGGTGTGCGGCGACAGCTGGAGTCACCGCGAATCCCGGCGGCTCACTTAACTTGCGGCCTGACCCTCACAGAGAGCGGCCGTGTTCCTATGGCCACTCTCTGTGATTGTCAGGTGTAGCAGAGCTGGATGTGTCATGGGACATCGTGTGGATTACATTGGACCTGGGTGTTATAGGGGTTAATAAAGTGGT
Organism: Anomaloglossus baeobatrachus; assembly: GCF_048569485.1. NCBI lineage: Eukaryota > Metazoa > Chordata > Amphibia > Anura > Aromobatidae > Anomaloglossus > Anomaloglossus baeobatrachus. The sequence continues at coordinate 198,579,287 of NC_134360.1, read as the reverse complement.
GAAAGAGGGTGTTTTTTTGTATTTTATTTCAAATAAAGGATTTTTATGTGTTTGTGTTTATTTACTTTAACTTACAGCTTAGTGATGAGGGGGTGTCTCATAGACGTCTGCCATCACTAAGCTAGGACTTAGTGGCAGCTATGGGCTGCTGCCATTAACTCCTTATTTCCCCTATTGCCACCGCATCAGGGCAATCGGGATGAGCTGGGAAAAGTCCCAGGACTGTCACATCTAAATGGATGCGGCAATTCTGGGTGGCTGCTGGCTGATATTTTTAGGCTTGGGGGGCTCCCAAAAATGTGAGTCTCCCCAGTCTGAGATTACCAGCCCCCAGCTGTGAGACTTTATCTTGGCTGGATATCAAAATTGGGGAAACTGCATGCCTTTTTTTTTTTTTGTTAGTTTTTTTTTAATTCACCCCCATACAGTGTCAGCAGCAGATCCTCATCCCATAAGTGTGTCATGACCACATTTTTTGCTTAAAAATTTATTTTCCTATGTTCCTCCTCTAAAACCAGGGTGCGTCTTATGGTCCGGTGCATCTTATAGTCCGAAAAATATAGTATATATATATATATATATATATATATATATACAGTGCCTACAAGTAGTATTCAACCCCCTGCAGATTTAGCAGGTTTGATAAGACGCAAATAAGTTAGAGCCTGCAAACTTCAAACAAGAGCAGGATTTATTAACAGATGCATAAATCTTACAAACCAACAAGTTATGTTGCTCAGTTAAATTTTAATAAATTTTCAACATAAAAGTGTGGGTCAATTATTATTCAACCCCTAGGTTTAATATTTTGTGGAATAACCCTTGTTTGCAATTATAGCTAATAATCGTCTTTTGTAAGACCTGATCAGGCCGGCACAGGTCTCTGGAGTTATCTTGGCCCACTCCTCCATGCAGATCTTCTCCAAGTTATCTAGGTTCTTTAAGTGTCTCATGTGGACTTTAATCTTGAGCTCCTTCCACAAGTTTTCAATTGGGTTAAGGTCAGGAGACTGACTAGGCCACTGCAACACCTTGATTTTTTCCCTCTTGAACCAGGCCTTGGTTTTCTTGGCTGTGTGCTTTGGGTCGTTGTCTTGTTGGAAGATGAAATGACGACCCATCTTAAGATCCTTGATGGAGGAGCGGAGGTTCTTGGCCAAAATCTCCAGGTAGGCCGTGCTATCCATCTTCCCATGGATGCGGACCAGATGGTCAGGCCCCTTGGCTGAGAGACAGCCCCACAGCATGATGCTGCCACCACCATGCTTGACTGTAGGGATGGTATTCTTAGGGTCGTATGCAGTGCCATCCAGTCTCCAAACGTCACGTGTGTGGTTGGCACCAAAGATCTCGATCTTGGTCTCATCAGACCAGAGAACCTTGAACCAGTCTGTCTCAGAGTCCTCCAAGTGATCATGAGCAAACTGTAGATGAGCCTTGACATGACGCTTTGAAAGTAAAGGTACCTTATGGGCTAGTCTGGAACGGAGACCATTGCGGTGGAGTACGTTACTTATGGTATTGACTGAAACCAATGTCCCCACTGCCATGAGATCTTACCGGAGCTCCTTCCTTGTTGTCCTTGGGTTAGCCTTGACTCTTCGGACAAGCCTGGCCTCAGCACGGGTGGAAACTTTCAAAGGCTGTCCAGGAAGGCTAACAGTAGTTCCATAAGCCTTCCACTTCCGGATGATGCTCCCAACAGTGGAGACAGGAAGGCCCAACTCCTTGGAAAGGGTTTTGTACCCCTTGCCAGCCTTGTGACCCTCCACGATCTTGTCTCTGATGGCCTTGGAATGCTCCTTTGTCTTTCCCATGTTGACCAAGTATGAGTGCTGTTCACAAGTTTGGGGAGGGTCTTAATTAGTCAGAAAAGGCTGGAAAAAGAGATAATTAATCCAAACATGTGAAGCTGATTGTTCTTTGTGCCTGAAATACTTCTTAATACTTTAGGGGAACCAAACAGAATTCTGGTGGTTTGATCGGTTGAATAATAAATGACCCTCTGAATAAACTTTTCACAATTTAAAAAAAGAAAAAAAAAAAAAGAAATAACATTCTATTTTGCTGCAGTGCATTTCACACTTCCAGGCTGATCTAGAGTCCAAATGTCACAATGCCAAGTTAATTCCGAATGTGTAAACCTGCTAAATTTGCAGGGGGTTGAATACTACTTGTAGGCACTGTATATATATATATATATATATATATATATATATATATATATATATATATACTGTGTATACAGTGGGGGGAAAAGTATTTAGTCCGCCACCAATTGTGCAAATTCACCCACTTAAAAAGAGGGGAAAGGCTGTAATTGACATCACAGGTGGACCCCAACTATGAGAAACAAGATGAGGAAAACAAATCCAGATCGCTTTGTCTGATTTGGCAAGATTTTTTTCCAAATATGGTGGAAAATAAGTATTTAGTCACCTAAAAACATACAAGATTTCTGGCTCTCACAGACTGGTAATTTCTTCTTTAAGAGGCTCCTCTGTCCTCCACTTATTACCTGTGGTAATTGCACCTGTTTGAACTTGTTACCAGTATAAAAGACACCTGTCTACAACCTCAAACAGTCACACTCCAAACTCCACTACGGTGAAGACCAAATAGCTGCCAAAGGACACCAGAAACAAAATTGTAGCCCTGCACCAGGCTGGGAAGACTGAATATGCAATAGGCAAGCAGCTTGGTGTGATGAAACCAACTGTTGGAGCAAAAATAAGAAAATTGAAGACATATAAGACCACTGATAATCTCCCTAGATCTGGGGCTCAACGCAAAGATTACACCCCATGGGGTCAAAATGATTACAAGAACGGTGAGCAAAAATCCCAGAACCACACGTGGGGACCTAGTGAATGACCTGAATAGATCTGGGACCACCGTAACAAAGGCTACCATCATTAACACAATACACTGCCAGGGATTCTGCAGTACCAGACGTATTCCCCTGCTTAAGCCAGTACACGTCCGGGCCCGTCTGAAGTTTGCTAGAGAGCATTTGGATTATCCAGAAGAGTATTGAGAGAATGTAATTAGGTCTGATGAAACAAAAGTAGAACAGTTTGGTATAAACACAACTCGTCGTGTTTGGAGGAGACAGAATACTGAGTTGCATCCAAAGAACACCATATCTACTGTGAAGCATGGGAGTGGCAACATCATGCTTTGGGGCTGTTTCTCTGCAAAGGGACAAGAGCGACTGATCCGTGTACATGAAAAAATGAATGGGGCCATGTATTGTGAGATTTTGAGTGCAAACCTCCTTCCATCAGCAAGGGCATTGAAGATGAAATGTGTCTGGGTCTTTCAGCATGATAATGATCCCAAGCACACCGCCAGGGCAACGAAGGAGTGGCTTGATAAGAAACATATAAAGGTCCTGGAGTGGCCTAGCCAGTCTCCAGATCTCAACCCCATAGAAAACCTCTGGAGGGAAATGAAAGTCCGTGTTGCCCAGAGACCGGCCCAAAACATCACTGCTCTAGAGGAGATCTGCATAGAGGGATAAGCCAACATACCACCAACAGTGTGTGTCAACTTTGTTAAGATGACTTACAGGAAACGTTTGAACTCTGTCATTGCCAACTAGAGTTGAGCGATGTTCGAAGTTCGAGGTTCGCCAATTTCATGTTCGAGTGATTTTGGGGGGTGCTCGAGATTGAACTCGAACTCAAGCTTTTTGCTAAAAGCTCGACAGTTCGAGTTAGGTTCGAGAACGGTTTGATCACCATAAACGTGGCTTTTCACAGTAAGGCTATGTGCATATGTTGCTATCTGCATGCGTCCCTCTCCCTTTCCTACTCACCGATCACGGACGTCTCGCTCCACGTCTGTCACAAATCTGCGGCGTCTTTTCCTCTTTAGAAAATGGCTGCCGCTTCATTAGTCAATTAGTTATTCCGTGCTTTCCCCTCCCACCGGCGCCCATGATAGGTTGTAGTCAGACACGACCCCAAGCTGAGTGACAGCTGTCTCACTACAACCAATCCCAGCTGCCGGCGGGCGGGTCTATGTCGTGCAGTAAAATAAATAAATAATAATAAAAAAAAAATGCGGTTCCCCCGATATTTGATACCATCCAGGATATAGCCGCACGGCTGGAGGCTGGTATTGTCAGGATGGGGAGCGTCACGTTATCGAGAGCCCACCACCCTAACAATATCACCCAGCAGCCACCCGGAATAGCCGCATCCATTAGATGCGACAGTCCCGGGGGACTCTACCCAGCTAATCCCGAATTGCACTGGTGCGGTTGCAATTGAGGTAATAAAGAGTTAATCATGCCAGGCGTCTCCCCGAGATATCATCCATGATTAAACTGAAAGTGAAAGTAAATAAACACACGCAGCGAAAAATCCTTTATTTGAAATAAAAGACAAAAAACCACCCTGTTTCACCCCTTTATTAATCCCCAAATACCCCTCCAGGTCCGACGTAATCCACACAACACGGTCAGCTCTACTACAGAACACGAGTGCTCTGTATCAGCTCCACGTAGCAATGAAGGGAATCGCGCGGTCAGCAGAGACTTCAGCAATGCAGACTTCAAGATTACCAAATCTGCCCATCTTTATCATTAGAGGCAGTAGCTGAGTGGGTAGAGCGCTTGCCTAAGAAGCATTATGTCATGAGCTCTCTCCTCTCTCTTCTCTCTCTCTCTCTCTTTCTCGCTCTCTCTCTCTTTTTCGCTCTGTGTCCGAAGAAGAGGAAGGAAAGTGTTTCAGGGAGGGCTGAGAAAGCATACTATAGACAAGGAGAGGGAAGAAAGTGTTTCAGGGAGGGCTGAGAAAGCTACAGACAAGGAGAGGGAAGAAAGTGTTTCAGGGAGGGCAGAGAAAACATACTATGGACAAGGAGAGGGAAGAAAGTGTTTCAAAGAGGGCAGAGAAAACATACTATAGACAGGGAGAGGGAAGAAAGTGTTTCAGGGAGGCCTGAGAAAGCATACTACAGACAAGGAGAGGGAAAAAAGTGTTTCAGGGAGGGCAGAGAAAACATACTATGGACAAGGAGAGGGAAGAAAATGTTTCAGGGAGGGCTGAGAAAGCATACTACAGACAAGGAGAGGGAAGAAAGTGTTTCAGGGAGGGCAGAGAAAACATACTATATTATAATATAATTATTATTTATTTATAATTATAATTTAATTTATTAAGTACTGAGAGGAGGAGATGGACATCAGCTATGAGCCGCGGGACACACCTCTAAAATCGGAGCAGTTCACGGAATGAGGCTGCATTGCTCTCTCTTCTCTCTCTTCTCTCTCCCTCTTTCTCTCTCTCTCTCCTCGCTCTCCTCTCTCTCCTCTCTCTTCTCTCTCTCTCTTTTTCTCTCTGTCTCCCTCTCTCTCCTCTCTCTTTTTCTCTCTTTCTCTCTCTTTCTCTCCTCTCTCTTCTCTCTCTCTCCTCTCTCTCTCTCTCCTCTCTTTCTTCTCTCTCTCTCTCAGACCTGGCGATGATCAGCTGATGTGGTCACCTGACAGCATCAGCTGACACTAAAAGTGGAGCGGTGAGGCCAGCGTTTTACCGCCCGGCCGGCTAAACTATTAGCTGATGCTGTCGGACAGGAGTCTGCACTGAAGTGTGTAGTTTAGTTTTTTTTTTTTTACACTGATGCATCAGCTGATTGTATAAAAGCCGTTTATACAATCAGCTGCTGTGTCATGTGATTCAGGCACTTGAACCTGACACATAATCTGATCGCTTTGCCTTCCAGGAAACCGATCAGATGATATTGGATCCGGATTGGACGGCGCAAGACCCTTGATTCAGGATTACTGCAGAGGGGGGTTCTTTATTTCAATAAAGATGGAGTCACTAATTGTGTTGTGTTTTATTTGTAATAAAAATATTTTTCTGTGTGTTGTGTTTTTTTTTATCTGTACTAGAAATTCATGGTGGCCATGTCTAATATTGGTGTGACACCATGAATATCGGGCTTAGGGCCAGTTGATAATATACAGCTAGCCCTAACCCCATTATTACCCAGCGAGCAACCCGTCACCAGGGCAGCTGGAAGAGTTGGATACAGCGCCAGAAGTTGGAGCTTCTATGAAAGCGCCATTTTTTGGGGCGGCTGTGGACTGCAATTCGCAGCAGGGGTGCCCAGAAAGCTTGGGCACCCTGAGCTGCGGATTTCAATCCCCAGCTGCCTAGTTGTACCTGGCTGGACACAAAAATTGGGCAAAGCCTACGCCATTTTTTTTAAATTATTTCATGAAATTCATGTAATAATTAAAAAAAGGGCTTCCCTATATTTTTGGTTCCCAGCCGGGTACAAATAGGCAGCTGGGGGTTGGGGGCAGCTCATAGCTGCCTGCTGTATCTGGCTAGCATACAAAAACATGGTGGAGACCACGTCATTTTTTTGGGGGGGGCAAAAAACTCCTCCATACAGTCCTGGATTGAGTATGCTGAACCTTGTAGTTCTGCAACTGCTGTCTGCCTGTATGGAGGAGAGCCGACAGCAGCTGCAGAACGACAAGGCTCAGCATTCTCCATTCACTAGTGTATGCAGGAGAGCAGACAGCAGCTGCAGAACTACAAGGCTCAGCATACTCCATCCAGGACCATATGCAGGAGTTTTTTGCCCACACAAAAAATGAAAAAATGACGTGGGCTTCGCCATATTTTTGTATGCTAGCCAGGTACAGCAGGCACCTACGGGCTGCCCCCAACACCCAGCTGCCTATTTGTACCCGGCTGGGAACCAAAAATATAGAGAAGCCCATTTTTTTTAATTATTTCACGAATTTAATGAAATAATTAAAAAACAAATGATGTGGGCTTCACCATATTTTTGTATGCTAGCCAGGTACAGCAGGCAGGTACGGCTGCCCCCAACCCCCAGTTGCCTATTTCTACCCGGCTGGGAACAAAAAAAATAGGGAAGCCCTTTTTTTAATTATTTCATAAATTTCATGAAATCATTAAAAAAAAATCGACATGAGCTTCGCCCCATTTTTGTGTCCAGCCAGGTACAACTAGGCAGCTGAATTGAATTGCAGTCCGCAGCCACCCCAGAAAATGGCGCTGTATCCAACTCTTCCAGCTTCCCTGGTGACGGTGGCTCACTGGGTAATAATGAGTTAATACTAGCTTTGTTTTACTAGCTAGTATTAAGCCAGAGATTCATAATGTCAGGCAAGTTTGACCCGACCATTAAGAATCTCCAATAAAGGGTTAAAAAAAAAAGACACCACACAGAGAAAAAATACTTTAAGAGAAATAAATACACAGACACACTTAGAGACTCCATGTTTATTACTCCCTCTTATCCCTCCACGATCCATCTTCTGTCTTCTTTCTCCTTCAACCCAAGCAGCTCTGCTACATCAGACAGCACTGCATGGGAGGAAGACGCTGCTGCTTCCCGTGCAGTCTTTTCACTCCGTGAGTGAGCTGAGGCTGCTGGCTCTAAGTGGTGACGTCACCGCTGACAGGCGCGTTGCAATAGCAACGATGATCTCCGTTATTGACCGGCTGTGGCAGCCAGTGAATAACGGAATGGGGAAGCAGAACGGTGAGCCGACCATGTGCCAGAGCATCTCGCCGGTATACGGGGATGCACAAACGAGCACCGCGTAAAGGAGAGATGCACTGACAGGACCTAGCAATGATGTCTAGCCATGTGACCAGTCTGTAGCCAATGAGATAATGGACACGTGACTGGTCACATGCTTTTTTGACGTCACGGCAGGTCCTATCATGAGTGCTGGTTACCGGGAGGACGCAGCAATTATCGGAAGGAAAAGCAGCGGGAGACAGTGTGCAGGACGCGGGGACCTGTAAGTGTTATGGCAATATTTATTAACTGTATGTGTAGATTTATAGTGTGTTTTTATGTGTTTGTGTTTGCTTGCCATTGGTTTCAATGGGGCTCGAGAGGTTCGTCGAGCCGTTCGCCAAACCGAACTCGAACGCGGCCTCCGTTCGATGAACCGAACTGAACTCGAGCCTCTAGAGGCTCGCTCATCTCTATTGCCAACAAAGGATATATAACAAAATATCGAGATGAACTTTTGTTATTGACAAAATACTTATTTTGCACCATAATTTTAAAAAAAATCTTACCAAATCAGACAAAGTGATTCTCTGGGTTTGCCCAGGTGCCGGTCATCGTTTTTGGCCGTGCCTCGGGTCATCCAGCTGGCTGCTTTCTCCTCTACGTCTAAGGCCTGCAACACACATCCGTGTTTCCGGTACGTGTTTGGTACGTATTTGCACGTACCGGAGACACGGAGACCAATGTTACTCTATGGTAGATGGCACACACACGTAAAATCACATGGAACGTGTGTCCGTGTCATAAGTATGTGTGTGCGTTTTTCTACACGGACAACATGTCCGTTTTTGGCCGGCAGCACGCAGGCACGGACCCGCTTTAGTCTATGGGTCCGTGCCTGCACGGACTGCACACAGAGTATGTAAGTGTTCAGCACGTATCGTCCATGTCCGTTTTTAATCAAAAAATCGGAACCACTTGTTACCAATCTATTAGGTCAATTGTAGGCCATTAATTCTGGCACCAAACATACATTTCCTGTCTCATTTGCACACCAGACAGCAGCTGGGCACCTGTCCTCTCACTGCAGGGGAACTTTGAGCTCAGAGAACACCACAGGTACTAAGCATGGCGCCCAGAATCGATACTGAGAGGCTGATTGGGGAAGTAGAGAGGCATCCTGAGCTGTGGGAACCATGTGATGATGGCTACCATGACAGGTTGATGGTGGAACGAGCATGGATGTCTGTGACTGAACTAATCTACTCCAGAAATGGATGGTCTCAATGCACCCCAGGAAGGTAAAATAGATATGGTGAGTACAGATACTTTCATTACTTCTCTCTTTACCTACATGTGCACATGCTGTAGGCAGAGTCTAGCCATATTTGTATACTTTGTTTGGCATGTATTAATGGGCCTGACTCATTTTGAGCTACACTGGAGACTCACAAACAGGATAGTGTTGTTTCTTGGGCCTTTAAACTAATCCTTTTTGTTTTGTAGTAATGTCATCATGTGTATATGGGCTGCAAAGCACTTCATGCATGTACAAAAGGCATTTTAGGCTGCTAAAGCAGCAATCAAACATGTTTTTGCTTTTTGTTTTTTGTAAAGTCCCCTTTACACACTGAGACTTTCTAGCGATCCCAGCAGCGATCCCAACCTGGCCGGGATCGCTACAAAGTCTCTGGTGAGTCGCTGGTGAGCTGTCAAACAGGCAAACCTGGAAAAACGATGCAACAGCGATCCGGACCTGCAGAACGACCTAGCTAGTCATTGGGGACGTTGTAAAGCAGCTTTTTGAAAGGGAAGTCGTTAACAAAGTCGCTGTAAAGGCCCCTTTGCACACTGAGACTTTCTAGCGATCATGTTGCACAGCGGGAAACAAAGGAAAAAAAGAATGGTCCTGAGAGATGTGTAACGATCAGCAACTTCACAGCAGGGGCCAGGTCGCTGATGTGTTTCACACACTGCAATGTCGCTGGGGAGGTCGCTATTACGTCACAAAACCGGTGACGTTACAGCGATGTCGTTTGCGATGTTGCAGTGTGTAAAGGGGCCTTACAGCCCGCTACACACGCTTCAATATATCTCACAATCCGTCGTTGGGGTCAAGTTGTAAGTGACGCACATCTGGCATCGTTCGTGACGTATTTGCGTGTGACACCTACGTGCGATCATGATTGAACGCAAAACCGTTGATCGCAAACACATCATATCTTTCTCTAGAATTGAGCGTTTTGTTGCAGGAACCTAGTGAATTGTAACATGTGACATCCCTCATACGATTTTGGTGTCTGATGCTATGTGCGCAGGTGTGCGCTCTGCACCGCAGCTTAAAAAAGGTCCGCTTCAGAGCGCAGCTGAAAAGCTGCGTTCTGAAGCGCCTCACAATGTCTGTCATTCACTAATCTCTGTCAGTCAGTCACTATCTCTGTCCCTCACTCTCTGTCCATGTCAGTCTATCCCCCTCTCTCATATACTCACCGATCCCCGGCGCTGCACGGCGTTCACACTGCTCCGGCGGCTTTTACTGTTTTGAAAAAGCCGGCCGCCCATTAAACAATCTCGTATTCCCTGCTTTCCCCGCCCACCGGCGCCTATGATTGGTTACAGTGAGACACGCCCCCACGCTGAGTGACAGGTGTCACACTGCACCCAATCACAGCAGCCGGTGGGCGTGTCTATACTGTGTAGTGAAATAAATAATTAAATAATTAAAAAAAACGGCGTGCGGTCCCCCCCAATTTTAAAACCAGCCAGATAAAGCCATACGGGTGAAGGCTGGTATTCACAGGATGGGGAGCTCCACGTTATGGGGAGCCCCCCAGCCTAACAATATCAGCCAACAGCCGCCCAGAATTGCCGCATACATTATATGTGACAGTTCTGGGACTGTACCCGGCTCTTCCCGATTTGCCCTGGTGCGTTGGCAAATCGGGGTAATAAGGAGTTATTGGCAGCCCATAGCTGCCAATAAGTCCTAGATTAATCATGTCAGGCATCTATGAGACACCTTCCATGATTAATCTGTGAATTACAGTAAATAAACACACACACCTGAAAAATCCTTTATTAGAAATAAAAAACACAAACATATACCCTGGTTAACCACTTTAATCAGCCCCAAAAAGCCCTCCATGTCCGGCGTAATCCAGGATGCTCCAGCGTCGCTTCCAGCGCTGCTGCATGGAGGTGACCGGAGCTGCAGAAGACACAGCCGCTCCGGTCACCTCCACGCAGCTAATGAAGACAGCCGTGCGATCAGCTGAGCTGTCACTGAGGTTACCCGCGGCCACCGCTGGATCCAGGTGGCCGCGGGTAACCTCAGTGACAGCTCAGCTGATCGCACGGCTGTCTTCATTAGCTGCGTGGAGGTGACCGGAGCGGCTGTGTCTTCTGCAGCTCCGGTCACCATGCAGCAGCGCTGGAAGCGACGCTGGAGCATCCTGGATTACGCCGGACATGGAGGGCTTTTTGGGGCTGATTAAAGTGGTGAACCAGGGTATATGTTTGTGTTTTTTATTTCTAATAAAGGATTTTTCAGGTGTGTGTGTTTATTTACTGTAATTTACAGATTAATCATGGAAGGTGTCTCATAGACGCCTGACATGATTAATCTAGGACTTATTGGCAGCTATGGGCTGCCAATAACTCCTTATTACCCCGATTTGCCAACGCACCAGGGCAAATCGGGAAGAGCCGGGTACAGTCCCAGAACTGTCGCATATAATGTATGCGGCAATTCTGGGCGGCTGTTGGCTGATATTGTTAGGCTGGGGGGCTCCCCATAACGTGGAGCTCCCCATCCTGAGAATACCAGCCTTCAGCCGTATGGCTTTATCTGGCTGGTTTTAAAATTGGGGGGAACCGCACGCTGTTTTTTTTAATTATTTAATTATTTATTTCACTACACAGTATAGACACGCCCACCGGCTGCTGTGATTGGGTGCAGTGTGACACCTGTCACTCAGCGTGGGGGCGTGTCTCACTGTAACCAATCATAGGCGCCGGTGGGCGGGGAAAGCAGGGAATACGAGATTGTTTAATGGGCGGCCGGCTTTTTCAAAACAGTAAAAGCCGCCGGAGCAGTGTGAACGCCGTGCAGTGCCGGGGATCGGGGATTGGTGAGTATGAGAGAGGGCTGCTAACTTCAGTCACTTAGGAGATTAGTGGTCACTGGTGAGTCCTTCACAGGTGACCGCTAATCAGGGCGCGACACAGACAGAGCCGCAGCATGACCGTGAAGTCGGGTGAAGTTCACCCGAGTTCATTCTGACAGTGCGGCTCTGTCTGTGTCTGCTGTCATCTGCCATTCAGCTCTGCTACATGGCTGTCTGTGTCTGCTGTCAGCGGCCATGTAGCAGAGCTGAATGGCAGATGACATAGTAAAAACGCATCCCTACACATTACACACGCTTGGCAAGTCAATAAATAAAAAAAAAAAAAAGGTGCCCAATGCATACGTCACAGAACACATGATCTAAAGGATCGCACACAAAATTGATCAATTTAACACAGACTACTAACGCACGTGTGACAGCAAATGAACGACCTACGTGCAATCTCATAAGATCCCGTATGCAACCTGGGCGTGTCACATCGCAAATGCGATTGTACAACTAATTGCAACGTGTAAAGTGGGCTTAAGGCTTTTTAAAATGTGCTGTAAGTGTCTATCCATTAATCTTTTTTTGTTTTTTTTTCATGCATTACCCTTGTTGCCACCATTTCTGTAATGGTAACTGCAAATTGTAGTTTGAAAAGTACTAGATTTGCGTAACATATGGCACTTCATGGGTTTGTAGACATTTAGGGTCTCATGGCTTACTGATGGCAATTTTTTTTTTTTACCAAGTTTAAAGTGATAAATGATTATACATTGTTTTAATCTGTGTAAAGGTGAACTGGTTTACATCTTCGGGTTAATTGTGTTATTATGTCACTATATGATTGTCATGGATTGCAGTTTTAATCCACATCAATTTGATAACCTAATTATTGAATAGGTTGGTAGACAAGATCAATGTGCCTTTTTTAATGGAAAATATTGTGTTCATGATGTTGATTAGTGATGAGCGAGCATGCTTGTCACTACTCGGTACTCGCACGAGTATCGCTGTACTCGGGCTGCTCGGCGGGGACCGAGTAATCTCGCGATACTCGTGCTGTACTCGTGGTCTTCATTTCTGCATGTTGGCGCTCTTTTGAGAGCCAGCCCTCATGCAGGGATTGGCTGGCAGACCACTGCAATGCCACAGCCCTGTTAGTTGTGGAATTGCAGTGATTGGCCGGCCTGCACAGCGTCACCGAGCCTTTATATAGGCCGGCGCGCTGTGCTCTGCTCACAGCTATTCTGACAGTGAGTGTAGGGAGAGTGTCGCTGATTCAGGGAAAGCTTTGCGGCCCTTTATAGCTTTTTCAGTTGCAGGGCTGCAAACAGTGTGACCAGAAGTCCTTCTCAGGACTATTCTAGTTGTATACAGGCAGGCAGGGTATAGCCAGGTCGGAGTACAGTAGCAGAGTCCTTCTCAGGACTATTGTTGCTATATACAGGCAGGATATAGCCAGGTCGGAATACAGGCTAGTGACCAGAAGAGTCCTTGTCAGGACTATTGTAGCAGTATACAGGCAGGCAGGCAGGCAGGGTAGTGGTGACCGCATACCAGCCTTCATCATATCTGGGGCTGGTGTACACAGTGTAAAACAGTCCAGATAGTGTCAGACTTCTCAGTAATTGTCGCTCCTAAAAACCAGTTAGGTTCTTATTGCGTCCGTGCTTGCATTTAAAAACAGCACGTGTGTGGCAGTCGGTGGCAGCGTACAGGTGCGCGTTTTGCACAAACTATTATATAACGCACAAGTCTAGTGTATAATACACGTCAGTCAGCAGTGTCTGATAGTGTCAGACTTCTCAGTAATTGTCGCTCCTAAAAACCAGTTAGGTTCTTATTGCGTCCGTGCTTGCATTTAAAAACAGCACGTGTGTGGCAGTCGGTGGCAGCGTACAGGTGCGCGTTTTGCACAAACTATTATATAACGCACAAGTCTAGTGTATAATACACGTCAGTCAGCAGTGTCTGATAGTGTCAGACTTCTCAGTAATTGTCGCTCCTAAAAACCAGTTAGGTTCTTATTGCGTCCGTGCTTGCATTTAAAAACAGCACGTGTGTGGCAGTCGGTGGCAGGGTACAGGTGCGCGTTTTGCACAAACTATTATATAACGCACAAGTCTAGTGTATAATACACGTCAGTCAGCAGTGTCTGATAGTGTCAGACTTCTCAGTAATTGTCGCTCCTAAAAACCAGTTAGGTTCTTATTGCGTCCGTGCTTGCATTTAAAAACAGCACGTGTGTGGCAGTCGGTGGCAGCGTACAGGTGCGCGTTTTGCACAAACTATTATATAACGCACAAGTCTAGTGTATAATACACGTCAGTCAGCAGTGTCTGATAGTGTCAGACTTCTCAGTAATTGTCGCTCCTAAAAACCAGTTAGGTTCTTATTGCGTCCGTGCTTGCATTTAAAAACAGCACGTGTGTGGCAGTCGGTGGCAGCGTAGAGGTGCGCGTTTTGCACAAACTATTATATAACGCACAAGTCTAGTGTATAATACACGTCAGTCAGCAGTGTCTGATAGTGTCAGACTTCTCAGTAATTGTCGCTCCTAAAAACCAGTTAGGTTCTTATTGCGTCCGTGCTTGCATTTAAAAACAGCACGTGTGTGGCAGTCGGTGGCAGGGTACAGGTGCGCGTTTTGCACAAACTATTATATAACGCACAAGTCTAGTGTATAATACACGTCAGTCAGCAGTGTCTGATAGTGTCAGACTTCTCAGTAATTGTCGCTCCTAAAAACCAGTTAGGTTCTTATTGCGTCCGTGCTTGCATTTAAAAACAGCACGTGTGTGGCAGTCGGTGGCAGCGTACAGGTGCGCGTTTTGCACAAACTATTATATAACGCACAAGTCTAGTGTATAATACACGTCAGTCAGCAGTGTCTGATAGTGTCAGACTTCTCAGTAATTGTCGCTCCAAAAAACCAGTTAGGTTCTTATTGCGTCCGTGCTTGCATTTAAAAACAGCACGTGTGTGGCAGTCGGTGGCAGGGTACAGGTGCGCGTTTTGCACAAACTATTATATAACGCACAAGTCTAGTGTATAATACACGTCAGTCAGCAGTGTCTGATAGTGTCAGACTTCTCAGTAATTGTCGCTCCTAAAAACCAGTTAGGTTCTTATTGCGTCCGTGCTTGCATTTAAAAACAGCACGTGTGTGGCAGTCGGTGGCAGCGTACAGGTGCGCGTTTTGCACAAACTATTATATAACGCACAAGTCTAGTGTATAATACACGTCAGTCAGCAGTGTCTGATAGTGTCAGACTTCTCAGTAATTGTCGCTCCTAAAAACCAGTTAGGTTCTTATTGCGTCCGTGCTTGCATTTAAAAACAGCACGTGTGTGGCAGTCGGTGGCAGCGTCAGGCTCCATATTGTCCCTGGATAGAGACGTGCATGATGGCCTGTAAACATGAAGTGCCCATTGTAAGTAAGTGGGTCTATTGTAGTATAGCCCTTAGGCAGGGCAGCCAAAAATTGGGAGGCTCCACGTTGTCCCTGGATAGAGACGTGCATGAGGGCCTGTAAACCTGAAGTGCCCATTGGAAGTAAGTGGGTCTATTGTAGTATAGCCCTTAGGCAGGGCAGCCAAAAATTGGGAGGCTCCACGTTGTCCCTGGGTAGAGACGTGCATGAGGGCCTCAAAACATTGTTCCCATTGCAAAGGAGCGGGTCTCCTGTCGTTGTAATGTCCATTCTGCAAAGAATGGGCGAAAAAATTTACCACTGGGGGTATACCTGAAACAAAGGCCTAAGTATTGCAATTTGTAACGGTCATCATCATGGTGGCGCATGAGGAGAAGGAGGAGCAGTCCAGCGATTATCCAAAGTCCAGAAGTGTGTACCCATGGGTGAGTGGAGGTACATGGCAAACTTTAAATTCCGCTCTCATTTGCTGGTGGT
Organism: Anomaloglossus baeobatrachus; assembly: GCF_048569485.1. Taxonomy (NCBI): domain Eukaryota; kingdom Metazoa; phylum Chordata; class Amphibia; order Anura; family Aromobatidae; genus Anomaloglossus; species Anomaloglossus baeobatrachus. The sequence goes on along the minus strand of NC_134360.1, from coordinate 198,563,747 downwards.
GTGGTGAAGTCTGGCCCAATCCAACCCTTGTTCATCTTGATCAGAGTCAGCCTGTCAGCATTTTCAGTTGACAGGCGGGTGCGTTTATCTGTAATGATTCCACCTGCGGCACTAAAAACACGCTCTGACAAAACGCTAGCAGCAGGGCAGGCCAGGCCTTCCAAGGCGTAGAGAGCCAATTCATGCCACGTGTCCAGCTTGGATACCCAATAATTGTAAGGCACAGAGGAATGTCGGAGTACAGTTGTTCGATCTGCAAGGTACTCCTTCAGCATCTGGGCAAACTTAGGATTTCTTGTGGCACTACCCCGCACCTCAGGGGCTGTGGTACGTGAGGGGCTGAGAAAACTGTCCCACATCTTAAAGACTGTTCCCCTACCTCTGGCGGATTGGACTTGTGCCTCTCTCGGCTGTACGCCTCGGTTGTCCACTGATTCATGACCTATGCCGCTAGCGTTTTGTGAGGGGAATGCTTTGCCTACTTCCGTGACTATGGCCTTCTGGAACTGCTGCATTTTGCCTGACCTCTCCGCCTCGGGAATAAGAGACATAAAGTTCTCCTTTTAGCGTGGGTCTAACAGTGTTACCAACCAGTAATGATTGTCGGCCAAGATGTTCTTAACGCGAGGGTCACGAGACAGGCAGCTTACCATAAAGTCAGCCATGTGTGCCAGACTCTTAACAGCCATCACTTCAGTATCCTGACCAACACGATGACTGAACATGCTGTCCTCCTCCTCCTCCTCCTCATCATCTACCCTGTCCTCTGGCCAGCCACGCTGAACCGAGGATATGACTGCATGTCATATCCTCAATTTGGCCAGAGAGTTGCTCCATGTCTTCATCCTCCTCCTCGTCATAGTCCTCCACTGCACGTTGTGATGAGACGAGGCTGGGCTGTGTGTTATCATCACCCACACCCACTACTGTTTCTTGCTCAAACTCATCGCGCTCCGCCTGCAATGCATCATGATTGTTTTTTGAGCAGAGACCATTTTAGAAGGCAGAGAAGCGGTATGGTGACGCTAATAATGTCGTCATCGCCGCTCACCATCTTGGTGGAGTCCTCAAAGTTTTGGCGGATGGTGCATAGGTCGGACATCCATCTCCACTCCTCAGGTGTTATGTGTGGAGTTTGACCCATTTCCCGATGGCTTAGGTGATGCAGGTACTCAACAACTGCCCTCTTCTGCTCACATATCCTGACCAACTTGTGCAGAGTTGAATTCCAACACGTGGGGACATCACACACCAGTCTGTGTGCCGGAAGATGCAAACGGCGTCTTAAGCCGGCAAGGCCGGCTGAAGCAGTAGGTGACTTTCGAAAATGTGCAGACAGGCGGCGAACTTGTACCAGCAGATCAGACAGCTCTGAGTATGACTTTAGAAACCGCTGAACCACGAGGTTGAGCACATGGGCCACGCATGGAACATGTGTCAGCTGGCCTCGCCTCAAAGCCGCCACCAGGTTCCGGCCATTGTCACACACGACCTTTCCTGGCTTTAGGTTCAGAGTTGTGAGCCAGTGATCTGCCTGCTGTTTCAGAGCTGTCCACACCTCTTCTGCATTGTGGGGTTTGTCACCTATGCAGATTAGCTTCAGCACTGCCTGTTGCCGCTTCGCCGAGGCAGTGCTGCAGTGCTTCTGTGTCGCCCTGGACAAGCCAGGGGCCACAGAGCACAACACTTAAACACCCCACACTCCCTGCAGGCATATCATAGTCAAAACACAAAATCCTTGTTGCCTTCCCCAGGGGCTGTTGTCCACACCAGGGTGTGGAGCCAGGCGGTTGGTCTCCACCCACCGAGGAGGAGGGAAAACACAGGCAGTGAGAGTTAAGCTAAGGAAGTGGAAGGAGGAAAGTAGTAGAGAGGAGAAAAGTGACAGCAAAGAGCCTGAAGTTGGTCCGGGTGTGTGGCCTGGACAGGACAGCAAGGTTGGCAGGATGTGGTGACCGTCTGCAGTGGAGGCCGATTGGAGTCTGCCGTAAGGACCGTGGACGGGTGGTGACCCGGCCGTACCGGACCGGTATACAAAGAGAAGCCAGCACCATTGGCAGAGGACTTTCGGATCCCGGCAAGGCTTGGTGTCGCCGTGAATTTGCCAAATCCGTTAGTGAAGGGGACCTCAGGGTTTCCAAACAGCCAAGTCCAGATAGAAGGCAACCGTACAACCGTGAAGGGGAGACACAGCCACCGCCAAGGGCAACCGTCTCCCAGTGCCATCGCCTGTGGGCAAAAGGGGCTCCTCCGGCCCATATCCAGGTCAGGGAGCGGGTTACCGTTGGGAAACCATCACTACCAACACTTAACTTAGGTGCAGGGAGAGACAGTCATCACTAACCTGCAGGGAGGAACAACTGCAGCCGTCCGAGTGACCCGTCCATCCAGCCACTTGTTTTACCGTGAACTGTGTCATCATCATTGGGCTGAGTGAGTACCTCCGTGCCGTGCGGCACAGCGCTGCCCCTGCGACCCTGCACTTCATCAGGCCCCGCAACCCGCCTGTCATCCATCTCTACCCCATCACCAGGCCCCGGGACAACCAACCCCCCTACCCACGGAGGGGAGAAATAACAACAAAGCTGCTCCCTGTCACAGGCTCCCGGGATCCCCGTCCAGAGCAGCGGTGGTGTCCACACAATCACCACAACCGTGGGTGGCGTCACGGACAATATCCCCAAAACCCAAACCACCCCTTTTCACTCACGGGCGAGTAGCGCCGCTCGAGTCCCCGGGATCCGGCCATCGCTCGAGCCAACGAGCAGCAGCAGCCGTAGAGCTGCGTCAGCCGGACCCGAGCAGTGGGAGAGCGCACCGTCCCCTCCTCCGCCCGCGACACTTCCAGCTTGGGACTGGTGTGGAGGGTAAAGTGGATCAGGATGCGCAGGAGGAGGAGGAGGCTGAGGAGCATGACATTCCGGAGCTGTAGAGTGTGTGTGAAACCCTGACTGAGGTAGGGCCTGCAAAACTTGGTGTGTGAAGGACGTGTTCCGTCCCTCGCTCAGACTGGGTCCCAGCTTGCACAATATTAACCCAGTGTGACGTCAACGAGATGTAGCGGCCTTGCCCACATGCACTTGTCCACGTGTCTGTGGTTAGGTGGACTTTGGCTGAAACAGCGTTGTTCAGGGCACGTGTGATGTTTTGTGACACGTGGTTAGTTATGCAATGCGGGGACGGCACACCGGGAGAAATAGTGGCGGCTGTGGACCGAGTAACGTGGGACAGCTGCCACCATCAGGTCGCGGAATGCTTCTGTCTCAACCAGCCTAAAAGGCAACATTTCCAGCGCAAGCAGTCGCGAAATGTTAGCATTTAGAACTGTGGCATGTGGGGTGTTGGCAGTGTATTTGCGCCTGCGTTCAAAGGTTTGCTGAATGGATAACTGAACGTTGCGCTGGGATAAGGACGTGCTTGATGATGGTGTTCTTTCTGCGTAGGCAACTGCAGGTGCAGGAATGGAGGAGGCTTGTTCGCAGGCAGCATGGACAGGGGATTGGCTCGCATGCACAACCAGCGAAGACGTAGCAGTGACATCAGCAAGCACTGCTCCTCGACTCTGTTGTACTTCCCACAAAGTCGGGTGCTTGGCTGACATGTGCCTGATCATGCTGGTGGTGGTCAGGCTGCTAGTTTTGGTACCCCTGCTGATGCTGGCATGGCAGGTGTTGCAAATGGCCTTTTTAGAATCATCTGGAGCCAACTTAAAAAACTGCCAGTGTCAGAGTTCCGGGTTTTCCAGTTTTCTTTTGAAAGAGCTTGCCCTTTGTTAACATGGAGTTTTCTGTTCTGTTGCCCTACTTCCTGTCCATCTGTTTAAAAGCCGCCCCTAAAGCTTAGTCCAGTGCCTGAGTATACTGCTTCCTGTGTGCTCCTGCCCTGCTGCTTTTGGTTCCTGATTGTTATTCGGATCCTCTTGGAAAACAACCGACACCGACTCTGGACTTCATCTGGTATCATCTAGCTGTGCCTGGACTCCGTTTGCCGTCTTTGGTCGGCACTTCTGCCCGGTTCCTTCCGTTTAATACCACTCTGGACTCACATCACGTACGGACATTTTTGGACTTACCTATTGCCCTTTTGTGTCCCGGCTGCTGCGCATTTAGGGCTTCTGGGGTGATTGCCAGACAGTCCCTGTATAGGGGTTCGCTCTTGGTGGTCTCCCTGGGGGAGTCCGGTGCACGGTCCCGGGAATTCCCTTTCGCTCAGTCCCTGGAAGGTATTTCCTGTATTTATGTTCTACTGTGTTTTTGTTCCGTTTATGTACATATTTGCTGGTTGCATATTATAAACGTCTTGCACCAAGAACTCGTCTCTGGTTGTCATTGCCCTAACGTAATCGAAATCCTCAATACATACAATAGTATTACAGCCAGACTCGGGAAGACCTAACATTTGTACAGGCACCTTGTGTCGTGTTGTTCCGGGGAACAGTTGCCTGACGTCTGCCTGGGGCCACCACTCTGCTTCTTACTGCCTGTTGTGATGCTACGCCTCCCTCCCCCTGTGCACTGCTGTCCTCGCTCTGCATATCCTCCTGCCAGGTTGGGTCAGTTACTGGATCATCCACCACGTCGTCTTCCTCTTCCGCACCCTGCTCCTCCTCCTGACTTCCTGACAATTGTGTCTCATCATCGTCCACCCCTTGTTGAGACACGTTGCCAACTTCGTGAGAACGTGGCTGCTCAAATATTTGGGCATCTGTACATACAATCTCGTCATGGCCCACTTCAACAGGAGCTGGCGAGAGGCCAGAATTTGTGAATGGAAACGTGAACGAACAGCTCTTCCGAGTGTCCAAGTGTGGGATCAGTAATGTCCGTGGACGTGTACTCGGCCTGGTGGTAGGAAGGAGGATCAGGTTCTGAAATGTGCGGTGCAGTATCACGGCTACTGACACTTGACCGTGTGGAAGACAGAGTGTTTGTGGTGGTGCCAATCTGACTGGAAGCATTATCCGCTATCCAACTAACAACCTGTTGACACTGGTCTTGGTTCAAGAGCGGTGTACTGCTGCGGTCCCCAAGAATTTGGGACAGGACGTGCGAGCGACTAGATGTGGCCCTTTGTTGTGGCGAAATTAGAGCTTGCACACAACCTCGGTCTCTGCCTGCACCACCATCACGTCCACTTCCTTGTTCGTTGACAACGCCCTTGCGCATTTTGCAATGCTGTGCTGATGTGTATTCACTAGACTTGTGCGTTATATCCAAGTTTTTGCAAAACTCACACAAATGCAGCGGAAAGCTGCCACCAACAGGCACACACGTGCGGTTTTTAAATGCAAGCACGGAGGCACTAAGAACCTAACAGGTCTCTATCCAGGGACAACGTGGAGCCTCCCAATTTTTGGCTGCCCTGCCTAAGGGCTATACTACAATAGACCCACTTCCTTACAATGGGCACTTCAGGTTTACAGGCCCTCATGCACGTCTCTATCCAGGGACAACGTGGAGCCTCCCAATTTTTGGCTGCCCTGCCTAAGGGCTATACTACAATAGACCCACTTCCTTACAATGGGCACTTCAGGTTTACAGGCCATCATGCACGTCTGTATGCAGGGGCATTGGTGAACCTCACAATTTTGGACTGCCCTGGCAAAGGAAAATACTACAAAGACTCACTTCCTCAAAATGGGCACATTAGACTCAAGAGGCCTTCATGTACGTCTCTTCTCAGGGACATCGGAGTGCCACACAATGTTTTCACGTAAAATCTTTCATGTATTAATCTCAAAAAGTAACATACACCAGCTCTATCTCACTATTGGGTATGTGCCCTTAACATTTCCGCCATGAAAAATCATTTTGGGGTCATTTTGGAAGGTTTTCTGGTGAGTCCGTAAAAATGGCATAAAACGCGGACAAAATTGTTCACAGCTGTGACTTTTGAGTGATAAATGCTTCAAGGGGTCTTCCCCATGCTGTTGCCATGTCATTTGAGCACTCTTCTGAGACTTTTGTGCCATTTTTAGGGTTTCTCCATGCTGCCGGGGGGTCATTTCACAAAAATACTCGGGTCTCCCATAGGATAACATTGGGCTCGTTGCTCGGGCCGAGTACACGAGTATCTTGGGAGGCTCGGCCCGAGCTTCGAGCACCCGAGCTTTTTAGTACTCGCTCATCACTAATGTTGATATATTCTGTTCTTTTTGGAAACAGTGGATCTTGTGAAATGCTGTTGGCGGTCTGCACGTGACCAGTTCAGAAGAGAATATGACCCAGTGCCAACCACAGCTGCCGCATCCAAAAAGAAAAAATATGTCCATTATGCAAGACTCAGCTTCCTCATGCCCATTATGGAAGTACAAAAGTAAGTTTTTACCTTCATAGCATATGGCAGTCTTTATTACAATGCACACAGTAATTATTTTTTTTTCTTTACACAAAAGTACAGAGGATAATCTAGAAGACAGTGAGGAGGCCCAGTCAGCAGTCTTAACAGCTACAGCTACCTCTGCTTCAGAGATGGAGCCAACCTCCTACCAACCACCCCCAATCCTCAATGCCAGCCAGCCAGACGCAGAAGAAATGTCATCTGATTTGGGTTTGGGAACAAGTCAATCCACTACTGTAATTCCAGGCCAGTCTACAGGTCAACAAAGTGGTCCTTCACCAGTTCTTGCAGAGAGTAGTCCACAGCAACCAACAGGCCCACAGCCAAGAATAACAACTAATACCATGCGCACAATAGCCCAATCTATCCGTGGTCGCAGACATAGGCGTTTTGAAGATTTACGGTCCCTGCCTGAGATCATTGATACCAGAATTATACACACGATGAATTCACTGATACTAGAGAGTGATGGAGAGAGATTTTGCCACTCCCTTTCTCCCTCTCTTGCATTGGTCCAAGCTGATAGGCAGGAAAGGTTAAGGGCATTCTTAATAACACTGATATCTGCTACCCAGCGTGAGCCCGAACCCATATATTGTTTTGAAGTGATTGAGCAATGGAGAGCTAATCCATGTGGCCCACGCACAAACACAATCCTACAAACTGTGGAAACCCAAACAGATGAACATTACTCAAATTCACAACTAAATACTATAGTGCAACAAACACATATACAGTTGCCTTCTTCTTCTATGGGAAGTGATGTACAAATTAGGCCAACAATTGTTCCACATCAAACTGGTACATTAATGATACAAAGGCCATCTCAACAGCCATCATTTAACCCACAAGGCGCAAAACAGACACCATTACAATCCTCTTTTAGCTATCCAAGTAATTTTAGTAATGTTCATAGACTACCTCAAATGATTCAACAACCAACATCCTACAATGTGCCTAATAATCAACAACAACAGTACTTTCAACATCAGCCTTACCCAGGTAACTACACATACACACATACTCAGCCTCTTCAAACACATCAATATGTACCACCTACACTTTGTCTTCCATCTGCTCAAACAACTGCATCAATATTTGTTCCAAGTACAACAACTGTTACTAGTGGAAACACTGATCAGTCACTCACTACAACATCTAGTGTTGGCCAGCAAACATATTCAGTAGGTGTCAATGCAATGGAGACTACACAGGAAAGCATCACTAGCCTAGAGGATTTAGTTGACTCATAATGTGATTAAGTATGCATTGTTAAACATTTTGTTATGTTTTCAGGGTTATAGATGGTCTCAAAACCTTTCAAAATGTTAAACATTAATTACTCTATATGCATGGGGAAATTTTTGTCATTATATTTCCAAAATTTAAACAGAATGTTAATCCATCACTTCCTAAACATTACTGGCCTTTAAGAATGTTGCCTTGCTCTGGACATGGTGTTTAGTCAATCCATTAGACAAAACTGTGTTTATAGAAAAAATGCACGCACATAAACTACTACACTAACATTCAAACACCTTTATTACTAAAAATCCACCCATTATGCAGTATCTGCATATGGTCTGGTCCCATACTTGTATTCCAATAGTGTCAAACAAATCATGTTTGAGTGACATTAAGGCGTAATACAGTATGGTGTTTTGTATGGGATTATGTCCCTGACAAAATTCTTTCAAAATAATAATAGAATACAGTGTGTTTTGCAAAAGAAAAAAGACATACATAGGTACAATAAACAGTCTGGACTACAATTTTTGAACTAATATTGCAATTTTTTTATTACTCAGCTACATTCAGTAGTAATGTCACTGACAAAACAATATTTACTTGGTTTTTTCCCCAAAAAAAAAAAAAAAAAAAAGCTTATTGGTAGCTCAAACACAACAAAACAAAGTACACCAAACAATATACCTATGTATGGTGATTTTCTCTTTTGTATTACATATGTGTTTGTAATTATGTAACCGAGATAACAAAATATATAACAATGTCAATTTTATACATGACTATGGAGATTTAAACTAAAATAATCTTTAAACTGATTCCTCACTTGTAGACCAGAAGAGGACAAATTGGTTCTAATAGTATCATTATTTACAAATGGGGCATTTAAAACAGGCAACTCTTCCATGTCTTCGTCATTGCTTTCATGTAATCTACAGTAATTATGTAACACTACTGTAGCTTTCATGACAGCCTTGACGGTGGATGGTTGGAGTTGAATGGTGGTTTGATAAATGCGCCATCTTGAGGCCAAAGTGCCAAAGGCACGTTCAACATAGCAACATGCTCTTGCCAAATTGCTATTAAATTGGGCTTTTGATCTGTCCAGCCCCCTTCTGGGATATGGACGCATCAAATGCCTAGACAAGGCAAACCCCTGATCTGCAACCATGACAAAAGGTAAAATAGGCCCATTAGTACCAGGCAATGGTCTTGGTGCAGGCAATCTTAAACTATCAGACATTAATCGTCTTGCTAAATGTGAGCTTCTGAAAATGCGCGCATCTGAGGCACTGCCATAGGCGCCAATATCAGCAAAAACAAAGCAGTAGTTTGTATCTACCATTGCCAATATAACTACAGAAAAAACCTTGTGAAAATTATAATATCTTGATGCAGAGTTAGGTGGTTTCTTCACTCTAATGTGCTTTCCGTCAATGGCGCCAATACAATTTGGGAAAGACGTTTTCTCCAAAAATTCATCCGAAATGTGCATCCAATCCTGTGTTGTTGGCTGCTGCATGACATGATACTTAAGGGTCTCCCATAGCACAATGCAGGTATGCAGGATTATCTTGCCTATTGTAGACCTTCCCAATAAGAATTCGAAATGTAGACTGCTGATAGATTGCCCAGTTGCAAGGTAACTGAAATTGAAACAGAACAATACATTACTTTGTGTAATCATTACAGTTGGTTTTCAATACAAATATTTGTGTCATGCAATGGCTTGCAACATACTCTGTATGACTATTATTTTATTGTTTTTGTGGTTAAAACATATTTGTTGATATTTACTTTCCGTATTGGAAACAAAATCACTGATCTGTTTAATAAACAAGATAGTTTGATGTTTGTCTCTTGTGTGTTATATCTTTTTAGCAATAGAATGGTATGGGTAAGCACTCAGACCATTATCATTGTTTACAATGAGGTTATGTGGTCTATATGAATTTTCAGCACACATATAACTTACAATTAAAAATGCATAGTTTAGCTAAATGCATGCCTTTAAGTTTTTACAAATTTTCAATCATTTGTGCCAAACACATGAGTATACTGTTAGGGCCAGGTGGACGGGCAGACCCAGGAGGTGGATCCACTGGGCCGAACTCCTTGATGATGGTAAGGGGTCCGGTAGCTGGAGCACTACAGGTAGCAGAACAGTCCGTGTACAAGAGGAGAATGCAGAAGTCCCTGGGACCACGGAGTCACTGATGGTAGTCCGGGTGACGGAGCTCAGGTTCGGAGGCCAAGATGTTGTCAGGCGGAGTCCGGAACCGATGGAGCGAGCAGACGGGTCACCGCAGGGATCAGAGATGGAACGGACTGTCAGGATGGCAGATGGACAGCGTTCGGGGTTCGGGATTCGGCAGGACCGGGTGGCGAAGCAGGATCGGCTCTAGAAGAGAGAGAGGTGAGTATCTCACAGAAACACAAGGAGACCTGACTCCTAGCTTGGGAAACACGAAGAACAGGCCCCGCCCACTTGGACATTAAACCCCTTTATACCCTGTACCTGCGTGTTCAATTTCCTGTCAGTGGACGCTGGCCCTTTAAGAGAGGGTCAATGACCGCGCGCGCGCCCTAATGCGCATGCGCGCGGCCCAGGTGCCAGAAGCCAGAGGAGGGAGCGGTGAGGAGGAAGCAGGAGAGCCGGGCTGGGGCTGGGTTGCCATCGGACGCCGGGAGCGGGGACCGGGCTGCCTGGGGACCGCAGGCGATGGGGCAGGAAGGCTGTGGAGCAGGGGACCAGGAAGCCTGGCACGGGAGTGGCGGAGCGCGGCAGGGGAGCCGGTAAGCAAGGCAAGGGAGCCGGGGAGCATGGAAGAGGAGCCGGGGAGTGTGACAGGGGACCCGGGGAGCGTGACATATACATGACAAAACCTACCGTAAAGTCACCAACAGTTGTTCCTCAGGGGAGATGCTGAGGCGCATAGAGGTGTCCTGACGCTTCAGACGATTATACACAAGGCCAAGGATGTTGTCAAATGAATTAATGGTGAGATGGCAGTAGGCTTGGAATTTTGCTGGAAATTTCCGCATTTCGGGATAGAGAATATTAAAATGCCCATGTGTTTTCCTGAGCTTCACAAGGGGGTGAATCCACATCCTTTTCTCCTGTGCTGGCTCCTCTTCAATCATATGTCGCCTAACCCCAAATCTCCTAGAGATCAACCACAGCAAATACATGGTTGCTTCATTGGAGAGAGACATGTTGGAGTGTGTATGATGTGATAAAGAGCCCAAAAGCCTTGTTTTCACAGGGTTTTTAAACAAATAAACTAAATTGGGAAGTTAACTCTCCAATTAAACACAACTGGAGCACATCATGATGGGTTAACAAGGTTATTAGTGGTAAAATACGGTTCTTACAAAACGGACTGCACACGTGCGTATTTTAAAACAATACGGACATCCCACACGTACACACGGCTCGCATACGCCATCACACGGATGCCATACGTACCGGAGAAACGCCCCTAAAATACGGAACACGGACACGAAAAACGGAACGTGAGACACGTACGTTTTTTATGCGGAAGTGTGTTTTAGGCCTAAGTGTGGAGAGGCTGCTAGTGCTCATGCATGTGATGATTTACCCCAGCCAGAGCCTAAGTTCTCAGTTCGGGCTACTGAGCATGCTCCTACACGTAGTGCAAAAAGCCTCTTTGCACAGGTACTTGGACTTCGTGCCGTATCTAAGTCCTGTGTTGTGCCTACTGAGCATGCTCAGGCAGATTGATTTCTGAGACTGTTGTTTGGGCTACTGAGCATGCTCAGGCACTTAGTACATCAGAGGCTAGGTCTGGTAAGGACCTCACTGGACATGTCCGTGAGGTGGCAGGCCCTGATAGGGCAGAAGGCATCAAGTGTCCTGATGACGTGGCCACTCCGGACTGACTCGCGGAGGCCCACCCCTAAGACCTGGCACCTCACCATTGGTCGTCAGACGATGACTGGTGAGGTATTTGGGGCGTAGTTGCCATGAGGTCATCAGTGACATGGCGGATTCGGATAGGCTGCAGGTGACGTCTCTGATGATGTGGCACTCCGTAATTTGCCCTAGGAGGTGTCATTGTGGTCCACCCTGGGTTTCGGGCGGACCCAGGTTATAAAAAGGGCTGGAGACAACATGGAGGGGTGCAGTCTTCTTATGTCATTGCTTTGTGCACACTGTCTTTTTGCAGCCATAACCATTAGTTCTGGAAGCAGTAGGTAGGGTTAGGTGAACGGTGCCTGTCACGCCAAGATTCGTTACTTAGCACATCAGGGTCAGGCGTCGTGCTTCCCTCCCGCCGTTCCAGTCTTGCTGCAGCAGCCCAGTGGCGTTAACTGGGCTGCGGCTGCTGCACCACCTGTTCGGTTGTGCCCCCTACGTGCACAGACAGCATACCCCAGGACCCCTGTAGTGTTAACTGGGAGCTCCTGGGTTGGGTGTGTGCCCCTGTTATCCTCTTCGGCTTGCCAGTCAACGCTACTGGTGTGACCACCTGGCCTGATGTGTCCTGTACACACGTGGCCAGTCGAGAGGTGACCAGAAACGATAATCGAAGGACCGCTCGGCCTGACGTGTCCTACACACGTGGCCGACAGGGCGCTTTTGCGGCGGTCTTCCGGTCAACACTACCTGGTCACCACCTGGCCTGACGTGTTCCCTGCACACGTGGTCGGTGTAGCGCCAGGTACACCAAAACGCTATCTGGGTTGTCATCCAGTCTGACGTGTCCCTACACATGTGACGGGTTCCCAGGTTTCCTGGGTTATCTCAGAGCCAACCAGCTCTATATTCTCCGCCTAACCTTCGGGTTGCCAGGAGCTCCTTTTTCATCAGGAGCACGTTGGGCCCTGACTGGTGATTGGGATATTTACCACCTTATCCTGATCTGCCAGTCCCCCCAGAACTTATATATAGTATAATATACATATAGATGAAAAACCAAGCAATATAACAATTACTATATCACCAAAAATTCAGAACAGGTGTCAAATGGTCACTCTTCTAGGCACATATATAAAAAAGAGAAAACCCGGCTCAACCGTGTAAGTGGTGCTCAGAAGTAAATATAGTCAATATAGTAAAGATAACTTCGGCACTACTGCCGACGTTATCTTTACTTTACTCTTCCAGGCACAGTCTGGTTCATGGGTGCTTATCAATCATCTTGACATAAGCTAGACATTCCCAGGGCATACGCTAAATGGTCTAATGAAACAGCATGAAAGAGCCTTACAATGGCTTTAGCAATACATAAGATATTTTCAAGATATCATGGTTTTTCCTTGGTTGGTTGAGCACACTGCTGATCTGTGGCATATGGGATTGAATTAAAGTTCCAACATATCAACGAGGACATGTCACTGGTAAAACACCTGTATTACTGAAGTACATTAGATGTCTACCAGGTCCTCTTTACATTTCAGTACATCAGTACATGCTCTCTACAGTTCTCTATAAGTGTCAGTATGACCTGGTCCATTGGACCAGGTGTAGGCAGTTTCATGTAATTTGTTGGTACACTATGTACATGTAGAGAACCGTGCAGAAGCTCCAGCCCTCTACAAAGTGATTCACAACTTCCAGAAGTTCTTTCTGATTTTTATATTTAATGACTTGTTTATTATGTTTCTACTACATTTTCTTTAACCTTCTTTTCATACTATCATGGATTCATCATTTTCCTAAGTTATAATGTACAAGTCTCATCTTACGTCGGTTGCCCTGAAGCAATTGTAGAGAGAACTTAAAATCAGTTATACTAAGTAGTAGAAGATATAGCTAAATAGTACTTTAATAACTCATTTGTCAAGATGTGGTTAATTGATCATTGTTGGAAAGGTTCCATAAAGTTCCCATCACAGCAGATAATGTGTAAATGAAAGCAACTGGAAACGTTAGTCATATTACGGTTACAAGTGGAATTGAATGTAGTTTATGAGAACGTGGTCTTAAGAGCGAATCGTGAGTCATACATTTAAGCAGCATTTCAAGATCACATAGCTCGAATATTATCAACATGACGTGTTTATGAAATTGCTGGGGAAAAGAAAAAAAGAACCAGATGACCCATGATTTATGTTTGTATCCTTGATGTGCTGCTTTGCTGTGTTAAAATCTGACTGGTACTAGTCAGTTTTCAACCCAATCCACTGTGCTGGAGAAAAATACTGTACCTTTGTGTGCCAATTATCTATCCCTGAGAGATAGATTTATATTTTTCTGTAAAAAAAAGGTCTGATGCTCTATACTGCATCACGATGGAAAAAAAAGAAACATGAACAACATGTGGGTCTTCCTTCTGTCAATACTAACAACCCCCTCCTTGGCAAGCAATCACACCTGTTTTTGGAAAGGTTTTCACATTATTGTAAAAGAATTTCTCTATAATTTCAAGGACTTATGATTTATGCCAGATCTGAAGCTCAATTTGCAGACACGGTGTGATTGCCCCTCGTCGGTGCAAAGTATGAGATCTGATCTGGCTGTATGAGAAGCTATAGTGGGGTCTAATAGATGGCACTACAGTGTCTCCTTCCTCCCTGAAGAGAGAATTTGAATATTTCCCAGAGGAGCATTGCAGCTATAAGACTCCTCACTGACAGCCAGATTGGTTTGTCAGTCTCCGCAAGCAGAAAAAAATTCCCCTTAGACCCCACTATAGCTTCTCATACAGCCAGGTCAGATCTCATACTTTGCACTGACGAGAGGCAATCACCCCGATACACCGTGTCTGCAAATTGAGTTTCTGATCTGGCATACATCCTAAGTCATATGAAAAGGCTCGTTAAAGGGTCACTATTCACTGTTAGGATTGTTACTTCTAATAGGTGGCGCTAGAGTTTGTCTCTTTCTTCCCTGAAGAGACAGTTTGAATATTTCTATAATTTCAACTAAGATATTACTATAGATTTTTTTTACTATAGCAGTATGGGCTACCTTATTATTATTATATTTTTTATTTATGTAAATTAATTATTAATCTGTTTATTTTTTAAATTATTATTATTATTATTATTATTATTATTATTATTAAATATAAAATCTCTTGTGAATACCTTAATTATCCCTGTTTCGTTGATATGCCAGTCCTTGGTTGCCTTCCACATTGATTCTATTTTAACTCTTTATTTGGTTGACCTACTCTGCACTATTTCTCATGTGGTTTCTGGATTTTCAGAGGAGGACAGTGATAGAGCAATGACTTTCCACTGTAATGCATGTTTTATCCTGCTTGTGATAGGATCCTGCCTGTCAGTTTTCACGAGTAGGAAGCTAAGAGACATCTCATTGAAATACATTGGATATTCTGGGCACAACACTTACAGATAGCAAAAATAGTTTAAGCCAGGGGAGTTGTATAATTGTAATTGCAACTTATTATTGTAGGGACTTTACCAGATTACGGATCTTTTATACAAGCAGAAACAATACCTTTAGCTTCATAAGGAGCAGATAGAAAGACAAGGAGGGAGCAGCTGACTGAATAGGTTAGGCACCTGAACAATGTCAAGGGAAATTTGATAAATCATGATAATCATCATGTTCTGGATTGGTAATCTGTCACAAAGAAGTTTTTGCAAGCATCGCTGACTGTCATGGCATCAGGATCTGTGGAAACTCCAGGTTATTGCACTCTGCCTTCTAACGTCTCTGATATCTGTGATCAGTGCAGGGAAACTCTGGTGTTCACCCACAGATTTTTTAGTTAAAAGGCAGGCTAGCAAGAATTAATCTCTGCTGGTCTGCTTGTTAATCTCCTTTAGTCACATGCTATGGGAGAGCCAGTCATATTCATCCCCCTTCTAAATATGATTTCTGGACCCATTAACCCATTAGTTTCAGCTAAAGCTTGTCTACACTGTTCTGGAGAGGTGGTTTGATCCAAACTTACTGCTGGTTGTTGCGCATTATTGTTCTGAGCGGTTGTGGTATTAACCCTTGTTGCCCTTTTGTTGCCGCCTTATTTCTCTTGCTTTTCTCTTTAGTTTCTTACTGTTAGATTTTGTGAGTTTGCAGTGTGTCTGAGTTTCTGTTTGTTCCTGGCTGTCTATATCTGTGTTTCCATCAAACTCCTGCCCCTTCCTTCCCTAGAGGAGGGGGAACAGATTATCTCTTTTAAGGAGTATAGCCAGGCATGGGACTCAGGCATCTCCACCATTAGGGGTATCCTTGAGGACAGGGATAGCCTATGGCTCCTTAATGTGAGGGAAGGATAGTAGCCCCCTGTCCCTTGCTATCCTACAGTGACATCATTGAAACTGGAGAAAGAATTACACAACTGCCCATAAATTAAGGTCCAAGATATATGGATGTAACTGAATTGGGGTGAAACAAATTACACAGGCAGAATGATGCTGGTGAGTAAATATTATATGTGCAAAAATATTGTTCAAGGGTTACTTTAAAGGAGACAGCTGCAGAAAGGCCCTCTGTGTTTTGGTGGGCTTTTAAAAAGACATTGGAAAGATTATAACTAGCCATGGAGCAGGTCCTTGGACCTAGTGAAGTTGAATGAAAGAAACTCCCTGCTAGAGAGTGATCCTGAAATAAAGGGATATTTGACATTACAACCAATTGTCTTTACCTATTGCCAAACACACTAGCAATTGAATGAATAATTGCAAGCAGAATTGGTTCTTTAACCCTAGAACGCGAAACCATAGAAATCTACAATAGAAAACAAGTAACCTAGCAGGCCTGCGAGGCCACAGGTATGTGTTCCAGGGTTAAAACAAAGTCATTTGTGAATTCAGAATTTTGTATTTATTTTTTTCTATTATTATTGATTACGTAATATTAGTTTTTCCCTTTTTATTGCAGGATCACATCTTTTCTAAAGTATAGACACAATGAACAGTATTTTTTTTCCCTGTGAATTATGAATGAGAGGAGGATTGGATCATTAAAGTGGAACATGGCCAGATCTCTTTTGTTCCCAAATCAGCTAAAGTTCAGGGTCAATCATGCATATTCAAATGTCAGCCCAATCCATGGAAAACAATGCAATTTTCAAAAAACTATGGGAAGGTACATTTGAAAATATGTCATAAATGGCTTAAAGCACTAACTTTGACGAGGACGTTTATACTTTCACTATCGATAAAAACTAATGTTCAGCTTATAAAACTCCACATCTTCCATTTGATGACCTTGAAAAATAGTAATCATTTTTATTTTTTCCAGAATCAATGGGAAATCTCAATGTTGATTGCATTAATTATTCACATAATTTGGAATAATTGCTGATATGCATACTGTATGCTACAATTACAATTACTTTTTCTTATGATTTCAGTTGACTGATCTAAGACATTCAGAATAATTAAAACTTTCCATTTATTTTCATTGCATGTGACTTTACATTATAGATTGAGGTATTGTAACGACTGAAACCAAACATGCTCGGGGGGGATGGACAACTAGGGAAGATGTAAAAACAGAAGTCCACAGGTTCCAAAATAGACTAGTACTTTTTCTAGAATTGACCCTGATTTATCTCATTCTCACAGGGGAGGTTGGCTCCATAAGAACATGTAATGGCACCTCCACTCATCGATGGCTGACCCTGAATGCCCTTAACTGCACCCTAAGCTATAAACCAAGTGTAGCACAAAAACATCACTAAATACAAATGAAGTGCACACAGACAGAGGGTGAGATACTGGGATGGGAACGTGCAAAAACAGTCATACAGGAATGATGGAATAAAAGAAAGCATACGAATAACAGAATACATGGAAACCCTCCCAAAGCTAAATGAAACAAGATAGGAGGTAACTGGGAAGGGATTTACACAAACAAACTTCAAAAAATAGCAATAACAATGTTTCAATAAGAATTCCTTAAAGGGGACCTGTGAGGTGCAATATGCACCCAGAACTACGAGCAGTTCTGGGTGCATATTGCTAATCCCTGCCGAACTGTCCCTGTATCTAGTAGCATAGATAAAGAGATTTTTAGAAAAAGAATTTCTAAAGCTCTTAAAGCATATGTTAATGAGCAAGGGCAGTAGCCCCAAGGGCGTTGCTTCTCTTGGTAGTCGCCTCCATTAGCATGTTAGTACGTCCCTGTGGGCATGCTAACATGCTAATTAATGTGTAGCATCACAGGATGATTTCACTCACCTCTCTGCCACCTTTGCCACTTGATGCTAGATTTCAGCTCAGTGTGCATGACCCCAGAGTTTTGGTCATCCGCACTACTTCAGTTTGAAGCCAGGATGCGTACACCCGGCTTCATAGTGTGCATGACCCCAACTTCGGGGTCATGCACACTGACCTGAAATCCAGCAACAAGCAGCAATGGCGGCGTAGAGGTGAGTGAGATCATCCTCTGACACTGCGTATTCATTAGCATGTTAGCACACCAACAGGAACATACTAACATGCGACTAGCCAGGGAAGCAACGCCCTTGGGACTAGACCCTGTGCTCATTAATATGGTAAAAGATTGTCAGAAATACTTTTTTCTAAAGATCACTTTATCTATGCTACTAGATACAGGGACAGTTAGGCAGGGATTAGCAATATGCACCCAGAACTCGTGATTCTGGGTGCATATTGCACTTGACAGGTTCCCTTTAACTGAGGAGTTGGGACTCCAGATAACCATCCATGCAGAAATATAGCCAGCACTGAGGTACATGTGTAGTGAATATTAATGGCCCCTCCCCAAATGTGATTAGGCAAACCAAACGAGATAGTGCACAGACCAGTATAGAAGTGAAACAGGAAGGCAGAGAATTAAAAGGAAAGGCAAATTATCTGCCAGCAGTTGTACCAACACAATACAGGGAAACTGACTAACAACCAGAGATCATCAGTTTGAACCTTGGAGTGGAGACATGACAGATAGTTTAGAACTATAAGGTTTAAATTACTATATATACTTATAAAAGAGACATACTAATGTGTCAAGATATCTGACTTTGTTAGGCTATTGTAACAGAAACCATAAGACGCTGATTGACTAAACACAAATCACTCGGCAGACACTTAGGGGCACTTTGCACACTACGACATCGCAGGTGCGATGTCGGTGGGGTCAAATTGAAAGTGACGCACATCCGGCGTCACAGTTGATATCGTAGTGTCTAAAGCCTTTTTGATACGATTAACGAGCGCAAAATCGTCATAATCGTATCATCTGTGTAGTGTCAGTCATTTCCATAATTTGGAAATGACCGATGTTACGATGTTGTTCCTCGTTCCAGCGGCAGCACACATCGCTGTGTGTGAAGCCGCAGGAGCGAGGAACATCTCCTACCTGCATCCTGCTGCTCACGCCAGCTATGCGGAAGGAAGGAGGTGGGCGGGATGTTTACGTCCCGCTCATCTCCGCCCCTCCGCTTCTATTGGCCGCCTGCCGTGTGACGTCGCTATGACGCCGCACGACCCGCCCCCTTAATAAGGAGGCGGGTCGCCGGCCAGAGCGACGTCGCAGGGCAGGTGAGTGCATGTGAAGCTGGCGTAGCGATAATGTTCGCTACGCCAGCTATCACCATGATATCACAGCTGTGACGGGGGCGGGGACTATCGCGCTCAGCATCGCAAGCATCGGCTTGCGATGTCGTAGTGTGCAAAGTGCCCCTTATTGTCCTTCATACAAAGGTTGCCGAGCAATGTTCAGTGCAGAATGATCGTTAGCACAACCCGAAGATTCTATGTCCCACTGAATGTCCGTATAGTTGAAATTTCCCATAATAAGGACCCAATTATTAGTATTTGCTGCCTTTTCAATTTTTTGCAGCATTTAATCCTTCAAGTCCAATAACCAAATTTCCATTATTGCCCTCCCCGTGTGCATTTACCCATACTGACTCTACATTGTTGCCGCTCTCCCCAATGTCATCATTGAGCACAAGTCTTAAGGGTGCTTTACACGCTGCGACATTGCTAGCGTTTGCTAGAGATGTCGAGCGTGATAGCACCCGCCCCCATCGTACGTGCGATATGTGGTGATCGCTGCCGTAGCGAACATTATCGCTACGGCAGAATCACACGCACATACCTTGTCAACGACGTTGCTGTGACCGCCGAACAATCCCTCCCTCAAGGGGGAGGGGCATTCGGCGTCATAGCGACGTCACTGCGGCGTCACTATGCGGCCGGCCAATAGAAGCGGAGGGGCGGAGATGAGCGGGACGTAACATCCCGCCCACCTCCTCCCTTCCGCATTGCCGGTGGACGCAGGTAAGGAGATGTTCGTCGTTCCTGCGGTGTCACACATAGCGATGTGTGATGCCACAGGAACGACAAACAACATCGTACCTGTGGCAGCAGCGATATTAAGGAAATGAACGACGTATCAGCGAGCAACGATTTTTCACGTTTTTGTGCTTGTTGAACGTCGCTCATTTGTGTCACACGTTGCGATATCGCTACCGGCGCCGGATGTGCGTCACTAATGACGTGACCCCGACGATATATCGGTAGCGATGTCGCAGCGTGTAAAGCCCCCTTAAGGTTAGATTTGATAAATATACACACCCCACCACCTTTTTTGTTTTACCTGTCCTTTCTGAATGTGGTGTAACCCTCTACGCTCTCATCCAGCCAGGTTTCCGTAATGCCCACCACATCGTAATCTGTGGTTGATATAAGAGTCTCCAATTCATCCATTTTGTTTACAAGACTGTGAGATGCTTGTTGTGGACACTTTGTGAATGAAACACTTTTTATAGGCCATCAGTTGAACCAGCTGATATTATTCTTCACTAAGTGGCAGGATTTCTTTTTAATTGCTGATAGATTTCTGCTGTTGTCATGATTTTCCATGGATTTTTGCACCTCTTTCTTCATGTATCAACAATTTTCCCTTGCATAGTTTTTCATTATTACACATAACTTAATTTATGGATATCTATGGTTTGATTTATATTCCGTGTGGATTGAAAGGGTTGTTTCCAAAATCTGGTGGTGGTGTTTGTAGTTATGCTACATGGTCTGATGGCTGACCACCACCTATTACCATGCACGCCTGACTTTGGTATGTAATATATTCCTTCTTTTGGTAGCTGTTCACATTCAGTTGCCTCACCCTTTTTCCACAGGCAATGCTAATTAAGCACCATACTTGGATTTGATCTGCCTTGATTTATAGTTGCTGGTCTGGCACTGTGAAGGTCAGTTCTGATATAGTCCCGGCGTGTGTGGCGTCTGCTGTGCACGTTGGGACCTAGGCTGGCATTTATCCACAGCTGCCTCCTTTTTCGACATGGAAGCGGTTATACACAGGTTACAGGTATGTGTGCTTCAGTATGGTTCTGCTTTTAATCTATTTATCTAGGATGCCGCAGGGCACATGAAATACATAATATAGAGTAGGACCCCCCCTATCGAGATTTGCTGTGACGTGGCAGGGGCGGCGGCTCAAAGAATTGATCAATTATTTGCTAAAAATCTCATTTTGTATTATAGTACAGTTGTAATAAATCTGTGCATTTGCACTATTTATATTTTGCATGCCACTCTCAGATCGTGCTTGCTCTATTTTTTTAAGGTATTTAAGGCATCCTAGCCCTAAGCTAGGTGCCTGGGCAATGAGTTTAGTCATTGCTGTTGTCAGGTCCCCTAGCCCTGCACTACTCTTTCTGCTCCGCTTTGTTAGACATACTTCTTATTCTTGTCTGTATTGAAAAGTGCCACTTCCACTACCTGCTGCTGCGAGCCTCCACATTGACTGCCTACCACTATACCCATTGCCAAAAAGTATTGTCACAATCTGCTGCCATCCATCCGTCTATCCATCCATCTGGACGGAACCACTACTCCAGCTGCAGTCATCCTTCCATCCACCCATCCATCTATCCCAGATGGAACCGCTACACCAGCTGTTGCCGTAACTCTATACCAAAGACTGTCGCTCCCATACCCCTGGGTCCAGCCAACACATCACCAGTTTTCCCGAGTGGTACCCAGATCCTACTCGCAGCGTAACACCTCCACCATCAGGAGCACTGGTGAAAACCAGGTTTGGGCCCGTAGTCAAGCCCCTCTTGGTTTTCTGTGTGTTGTGGCTCAGTGGGTCCACTAAATTCCCTGCTTGCCCAGCCTAATAGTGATTAGTGTGCATTCAAACCCAAAACATCCATATTTAGATACTTAGAAACTTTGCAGTGTCCATTACTAATTAGCCTTCTTTTGGAGAAAGCAATTTTGACCTACCTGAGAACTTCCAAACCTGTTTTATCTACTTCTTTGAGTATTCAGAAGTTTATCTGTGGTTGAAGAACCTTTACAGATACCACATGGGAATGACAGTGTGACTGTAGAGTTACATCTCAATGTCTTACCAGTTGTTCAATTAACATTCTAGATTTTGATTATTGAAAATATCTGCTTCCAGCCTAATCATTTGAAGAAGAAAAAAGAACTTTCTACCTCCTCTGTTTTATACAAATGAAGCATGGCAGGATGTAATTACTGAGTCCTAATCAATTCTCATTCTTTTAAGTGACTGTGATAATTTAATTAGGCAATTAGAGAAATGCTTTGACTATGCAGTCATAGCAGCATTTGTGGCTTCTATAGTCCTAAAACTGTTTAGGACATGACTAGGCAAACATTTTTCATATGAAAATTTAGACTTATAGAGATGAATATTCCCCATTTGTTGCTATATTGAAAATACAGTGATGAGTCAGTGATAGCACGTGGAGAATTAGACTTTTAAATCAGATGAAGAAATGTTTTGCCTTGTAGGCATTTTATTTAACAAAAGCCAACTTTCTCACATAAAAAGTGTAAGTGCAATCTATCTCAATCAACTTTACACCTGTTTTCTCATTACTATTAAACAGACATTGGCAATATGTGGCACTCCAAATATATTAAACTAAATGCATATGCAGTAGGCAAGCTTTTTGTGTGCTGCAAATATTGTAATATGAATAAAAATTACATTTTTAAAATGGAATATATTTTTTTTTTTTTTAAAACATGGTCTTGAGTTTGGATATTATTAGAAATAAGCAAATTGATTAGATGCAAATTAAAGTCAAGTAGAAGATGAGTGGAATATTTTGCCAATAATACAAAGATTCAAGTGATTGGTTGGGAGAAAGATAGGAGAGGTGCCAATCGCAGGAGCAACAGTCTCAATGTGAATGATCAGTGATAGAATAGCTGAAATCTATATTGTTTTGCATTTGAGCTATATCTAAATATTTTCTTTTTCATTCTTAATGCACTAAACAGCAGTAACAAGACATCACAATATTTTTTTACAGGAAAAAATTCTGGAAACAGTGTTAATCACAGATGGTGTGTTTATATCTCATAAGGGATTGTACTGCATTTTTTAATTTATTCTGCAGTCCTATTTTTGATAAAGAAATAATTGTTGTTTTGAGAAATATAAAAAGAATTCCCCACGTATCAGATATTTAACTATGACTGTCAGCCTCACTTTTTTTTACAATATAGAGCAATAGCTCTGCAAACAAATATGGATAGGGAATACATTGCCCATTTTTGACAACCAAAGTAGTTCAATCAGACAACTACAGGCTGAAACAGTCAGCTCTCAGCTTTACCTTGACTGGTTATCAAAAATAGAGGAGATCCCACGTTTTTATAAATTATTTAAATAAATAATTTTAAAAACAAGTCATGGGCTTTGTCCTACATTTGATAATCAGCCAAGGTAACGCTGCCAGCTGGGGGCTGATATTATTAGGCTGGAAGGGTCCATGGTAATTTGGCCCCTTCCAGTCTAAAAATAGCAGTCTGCAGCCACTTCAAAAGTGTCACATCTATTACATGCACCAATTCTGGCACTTTGCCCGTCTCTTCCCGACAGCCCTACTACAGTAGCATTTAGGTTAATACTTTGGGGATTGATGTCAGTTGTGAATTGACAGTTGTCATCAAGCCACACCCAATATCGTCAAACATCAGTATTGGACTTCTCAAATGCTCTTCTGAATGAATGGGCAAAAATTTTCACAGGCAACTCTTAAATCTCGTAGAAACCCTTCCCAGAAGAGTGAAATTTGATTTATCTACAGAGGCACCAACTCTATATTAACGCCTATAGATTTTGAATGGGAGGTCATAAAAACTCCTGTAGGTGTAATATGCAGAGCAACAGGGGGGTAGCCAGTACTGCTTGAAAAATGGCGTGCAAAAAATTAAAAGTGTAAATTCACAAGTAATTCCAACTGCCTCTCCTTGCAAACATGGAAGCAGTTTCTGAAATGTTACAGGTAAATGTGTTGCTTTAATATGGTTCTACTTTTAATGAATTTTTGAGGCCGCATGGCACAATGGAAATATTAAATATAGAGTAGGACCACATTATTGAGATTTGCCATGACGTGGCAGGGGTGGCTCAAAAGGTTGATCAATTTTTTGCTAAAAATCTCATTTTTGCATTGTAGTACAATTGGAATTATTTGTGAATTTACACTTTTAATTTTTATGGGCATACAGATAATAGAATGCTGAAAAAATCCATACCTTTATGTCTTATATCAGATGCCTTGTTGTGGAAAAATCATCTTATCACTTTATGTAAATGAGCTCTACCAGGTTATGGGGCGGATGCTGCCTGGAAGATAACTCCACCTCCAGAGATAAATAAAAGTGGCGTTACCAGTGTGACTCAAGTAACTGACACAGAACAAGAGAAATTAAATTTATTTTCTTTAAAACACATTTTTGCAGCTCCTTGAGCTCTGCTGCATTGCAACAATGTTGCAACACTGTCTGCCTGTGAGATGGAAGCTGAAGCTGAGAGGAACCTGCAGATGTGTTAGTTATAATCAATCACACACAGCTCTTCAGTGAGAGCAGAGAACGGCCATTAAACATCGCACTGGTAATGCCCCTTTTATTTAAAATAATTTCTGGAGGCGGAGTTATCTTCCAGGCACTATTCGCCCCATAGCCTGGAAGAGCTCATTTACATAAATTGATAAAAGATGATATTTCAACAAGGCTTTTGATATGAGACACAGAGGCATGGCTTTTTAGCATTTTATAACCTGTAGACCCATATTAGTAGTTTAAAAAGGTCAAAGTGCTGACAGATTCCCTTTAAATGGGTGAACCTGTCAGGTACAATATGCACCCAGAACCACGAGCAGTTCTGGGTGCATATTGCTAAATTCCCGGCCTGCCTAACCATCCCTGCATCTAGTAGGACACATTAAGAGTTATTTAGTAAAAGTATTTCTAAAGATCCCATATGATAATGACAAATGAGGCCAGCGACTAGTTACAAGGATGTTAGTTCCCTTGGCTAGTCAGCTCCATTAGCATATCAGCACACCCCTAAGGGTATGCTAACTGCTATTGAATGTGCAGCATCACAGAATGGTCGCGCTCACCTCTCTGCTGCCATCACGTCCGATGCTGAACTTCTGCTCAGTGCGCATGATCCCTGACTTTTGGTCATGCGTGCTACATGAGTTTGAATCTAGGATGCATGCACCCCGCTTCATAGTGCGCATGACCAAAAGTCCAGGATCATACACACTAAGCTGAAAGCCAGACATCAGACACGATAGCAGCAGAGAGGTGAGCGTGACCATTTTCTGATGCTGCACATTCATTAGCATGTTAGCAAGCCTACAGGGGTGTGCTTACATGCTAAGGGGGCCAACTAGCCAAAGGAACGAACACACTTGTGGCTAGTTGCTGGTCTCATTACCATATCATTTTTCAATAAATGAAAAAATGGAAAGTATTAATGTTTTAAAGTTTTGTTTAAATATTTTTATTTGTTTTTAATTGAGAAAAATATAAAAAAAAATAAAAAGTTTGATATTTCAATTCTTAAACACTAGGGGGAGCAGCAGTTTAAATCCTGCTGTAGAATTAGCTCACATTAGAGCTGCAGTAAAAGTGGGTGGAATCTGCTCTCATTTGTGTGATGTCACCTCCCCCTCCTGTTCTCATTGTTTCCAAAATGATAAGGGAAGATGAAGTTTACGATCACAGTGTGGAGCCATTTTGTTGGTGACCGCAAAGTGATCCTAATGTCTAAAGTGTCACTAAGGACAGCTGACATACTGCTCCACTGTATCCTGTGCTGCACTGTATCCTGCGCCGCACTGTATCCCGTGCCGCACTGTATCCCGCACCCTCATATACTGTGCTGTTGGCCGGGATCGGAGGACCGAGGTGACATGCGGTGAGGAGGGGTGATCTGCAGCCCGAGTGGCACTGAACTACAGATGTCACGCCGCGATCACTGCTTCCAGCCGCATGCATCCCCAGCAGCTTGTCCTGTCAGACTAGTGTCTGTTCCTCCCATCAGCGATCACAGCACAAAGTGAGGAGTGGGGGCCCTAGGTGAGCACACATGGGGAGGGAGGAGAGCGGCAAAGTGAGAGTTGAGCGGCGGGTGAGCGGAGTGAAGAGGGGGGTGAGTGGACGGTTGGGAAGCAGCACACCAGGATCAGTTACGGTGCAATCACCTCTGCCCAACACTGGTACTTACCCCATCCCGGCGAGTGACAGGGGGAAACTGCAGCACACAGCATACACTGTGAACTCCACAAAGATGGTGGTGATCTACTCTCTCTGCTGTGCTCTGGACAGCCCACTGGGCGTGTCTAGCTTACAGCAGACGCTGTCTCTGTGTTAGAGAATAGGGTCGGAGCGCGACAATCAGAGTCAATGTACAGGGGGCTGCCATAAAGGAGGTGAGTAACTGTCGTTACACACAGCAGATCCAAGATGGCCGCCCCCAGTGTTTCAGTAAAAATAGAATTAAATTAAAACTAAATAAACAGTGAGTTTAATTTTGTATTAAAAATACTTGATTCCATAATCTCTATTATTAATTCAAAAATAAAAAAAGTGACATCTTCCCATTAAGATGTGCACCAACAACCAGAAAGCAGAGCAGTCTTTCACTCCTGAAGATTGGAGATGAACCTTTATCAAATATATGTGATGCCAATATATTATATGTAAATAGTGTCAATGCAGCTGCAAGAAAAAGTTATATTTTTGATAATAATGTTCACCCACAGAAATACAAGCTTTTTTTACTGCTATATCAAAGGAGTAATAAAAAAAGCTATGGATTTTTTTAATGAAAGGATTAAAAGTAAAGAAAAATAGGCAAGTCAATAAGTACCAAACAAGGCTGTCTAATCACTTAATTGCAGAACAAACCCTTTAATAAAAACCTAGAAAAAAAGAAGAAATTATACATGGATGTTCCTAATATAGTATATTGAAAAAGTATACTACATTTATCGTAAAATATATGCATTTGTAAAGAACTTGGAGAGCCATTGAGAGATTCTAATTCCTCCCTTTTATATCTGTAATTGTGGACTCTTAATAGGAAATACTATTATTTACTAAATACATACGGTTATGGAGCAGACAGATTAAACTTAATTCATCATAAATAAGACAAATTGGTCAATTATTTTGTTACTTGGATCAAGATGTTACATACATTGCTCAACATAAATGAGTACACCCTCTTTGAAAAGTAAGATATTGATCGATATCTCACTGAATACAAGAACAATTTCCAAAATTTTGACAAAACTGAGATATTTAGAACATTTCTTTTAATTTATAACATTAAAGTGAGGTTAATAATATAACTTTCTGTACAAAATCTTTGGTCTTACTCAAATTGTTTGATGCACAAATGAATACACCCCACATAACAACAAGATCTAGTAGTTTGTGACGTGGGTGGCTTTTAAGGAAAGCACCAACTGTTCCAGGCAAAGAATGAAGAAGTTGGCGACATATTGTAGCATCTATCTTTTTCCATTACTCAAGAACGACCTCTTTTAGAGCCTGGATGCTGAATGAAGAGCGATGTTCAGGGCAAGTGGTGGTGATCAAAGATGCTGAACTTAAAAAAGAGTCCGGTTCTGGACAGGACTTGAACATGAACATCTGCCAGGACGTCTAACCCCATATAATATGTCTATTGGAATTCCAAAATTGTGCTGTAAAATGGTGGTAGAAAGGACTAGTGGGCTGTAAAGCAGGATAGTTATAGTTACTGAGTCTCCTGCGCAGCTCTCATATTGCTTCCGGGTCCGCTCATAAGCTCTCATACATATTCACTGCCTCCCCTGTCTACCGTTAGGGGCCCTTTGCACACTACGACATCGCAAGCCGATGCTGCGATGCCGAGTGCGATAGTCACCGCCCCCGTCGCAGCTGCGATATCATGGTGATAGCTGCCGTAGCGAACATTATCGCTATGGCAGCTTCACATGCACTCACCTGCCCTGCGACGTCGCTCTGGCCGGCGAACCGCCTCCTTCCTAAGTGGGCCCTTCCTGTATTTCCAGACCCAGCTTTCAATTTTTTCAGCATTTTTGAAGCGCTTTTTCTGTTAGATGAAAAACACTCTGCAAAAAAACACACAGAAAAGCACATATTGTACACAGCATTTTTCCTGCCACAACTTTGTTTTTTTAGTGCAAAAAATGCAAAAATGCCATGGATGAGCATATCTTTAATCTCAGAATGTTTGCTGTAGCTAAAAATATAGTGAATAAGTTACAATAGAAGTAATAGTAAAGTATGGACTCTCCCAAAAACTGAAAATCAACATAATTACATTTTTTGAAACATTTGACAAGTGATGACATAAGAATTCAACAACTACCAGGACCACTCATGGCACCTGGATCAATATGATCCCAGCAGCCAGAGAAGGCATGAAGATAAAATTAAAACTGAAGAAAAGTCGGCACTCCGATTTCCTAGAATCAATTCTTTATTGAAAATCCATGTGCAATAATAACATAAAAAATGGTATCAGAACAACTGATGCATATCAGAATTTTTATAAGTGTCATGCGATATTCTGCTCTGTACTTGTGATGCCCTGGACTAGCCAGGTAGTCACAGATAGCGCCCCGCACAACACCAGTCCCACACAAGGTTGCACCAGCCAAACCATAAACCCTAGTCACCTCCCTCAGTGCTTAATGGACACACCAGTGGGGGCGGAGCCAGGTGGTTGGCCACGACAACCGAGGAGTTCAGAGGGCCTGAGGCAGGAAACAGTTTAGTTCAGAAAGATCAGTTTGAGTATTAAGGAGTGAGGAGGTCAGGCCTGTAGTACAGACCTGTGACAGACTGACAGGTGCCGGGGTCAGAGCCCTGGTACCTTGACTAGGAGGCATATGGTGGCCTAGCCTGCAGGAGCCAGGAACACGGCTCGGTGGAACCGTAGTGGACTTGGAGGACAGGGTAGTGGCCCACCGGTACTGACCCGGGGAACCGACTCAGAAACCGGAGCACACAGGGGGGGTACTCAGACCCTGAAACGAGGTCCAGAATCCACTGGACTGAGATAATTCCCTGATTGCGGTCTGGACTATAGGTCCTTTCCCACCCAAGTCCCAACTGAAGACAACAGCTCACCGAGGGGGATAGAAAGCCACTGCACAGGCAGAGAGATCCCACGGGCCAGCGTTTGCGGGCAAACGGGCTCTCCCGACGTACACACAGTCGGGGAGTGAACTCCCGTCGCTGAAGCACAGGCAGTCTAAACATATACTACACGGTGCAGGAGAAAGGCAAAGACCACCAAACCGGGTGGGAGACCAGACACAGCCGGCTGCGGACACCGACCACCATCAACTTTGTTTACCAGAGACTTGTGTATGTCAATAACAGTGAGTACAACAGTGCCGTCCGGCCACACACTGCCCTGCACCGCCAAGCTACTCTCTCCAACGGGTCCCGGGGCCATCATCCCTGCCCACAGAGGGGTTAACATCTTGCTGCATCACCATCTTCCCCGGGTGCCTCGTAACCGCAGCGGTGGTGTCTACACCTTCACCACATCCCGTGGGTGGCGTCACGAACTCAAACACGGCTCCGGCCGTACACCTACCTACCACCCCCCTAAGTAGCGCCAGCACCCTTTCAGAGCGAAGTGACCCTGGGTCCGGAGGCGCTCGAGCCAGTCACCAACGAGCCCGGATCCGAGCAGCTCAGCTGCAGCCGAGTGCAGGGCGGTTCTCATCGACTTTTCTGGCGTCATGAACAGGATACTTACCTATTCACTTACCTAGTGAAGTGCGCCTTGAAGGGAAGTCAGCGGTGATCCGTTGCGATTTGCAGAGTCTGCCATCTTGCCACCATCTTTTGGCACGAAGATTCCCACCAGAGTCTTCTTCCCCACAGAAAGGCCGCGAAAGCCGAAGCTCCGCCCCCTGGGAACACGGCCATACAGCAAAGCGCGTGGTCGGAAAGCGAAACTGCCCAGCAGAAAAAGGGAGTGCTACAAAAAGACCAAGGGGGAGATGCGTAAAGATGCGGATGCAAAATGAAGTCGGCGGAGCAGCGCCCGCCATTGGGCTGGCAGGGCTCAGAAGTGGCAGAGGCGGAGTAGCTTTCGACGCAGAAGACCGCGACACGAAAAAGCTCCCCGCGGGAACCGCTGCTTGGTTGGAGCGGGAGCTGGGCCGATTCTGCGTCCGAGTAAGAGCGCAAACCTTGCAACAGGTGCTTGACTGGAAGGCGGAGGTCCGGAGAATGGTTACCGTGGTGTGGGCCCATCAGCAGAGAGCTGCCACAGCCGTGCAGCGCCGGGACAAAGCCATGCAAACCCCCATATCGTCCCTGATCAGCTGGGAGCTGGAGCCTGCCAGTACCATGACAAGTGAGCCTTGAGTAGCGCAACTCATGGAAGAAGAGGTACTGTGTAGGCTGCCCCCGCCGCCATTCCCGCTGGAGGTCCATAGCCCAGGGATCTATTGCACCTGGAAGGGGAGCCCGATAACCCATCCGAAGATGGCGCAGTACGGTCCCCTGCAATGGTAGCTGTAAATTAACCCCCGAAGTTGAAAGTTAAAAAGTTGAAATGTTTTAAGTACAGCACCTGCTCCTGCTAAAATAGACTCTTAACCCTTTGTTGAACATCCCCAAGTTCCCGGGAGACGCCAACCAGCACACTGGGTGGAAGGGAAAGAAAATCTGCCTGACTTGTTGAACGCCGCTGCGGTTGGAGTCCCAGAGGGTGCGATTAGGGGTAGGAGCCCCTGGTGGAGGACGGAAAGCTAGTTAAGCTGGAGCAAAGACAGTTCCCGTTACAGAGCCCGGTTTACCATACCTGCACTGCAGGCAGTGGAAGACAGGGTCTTTCTGGACAGTGTCACCATGAGTGGATGTGGCATTGGGGACCCGTGCTGCCCTGTGGTGGACTGTGAGAAAGTTGCCGAGGAAGCTGCGCCGGCAGCAGAGCTAACATGTTGTAAATAATCCCGGACCACCCTTTCAGGTCCTGCAGCCCCCGGGGAGGCTGGTTGGAGGAAGGGCCTGCGGCAGAGGAGGCCGAGGTCCTGTCACCATTGCAACCGGTGACTACCCTCTGGGTCAGGGGTCCCCCGGACGTGGGGCCTCTGAGAGACTGCCGGGTATGGAACTTTGTACTTGGGCAACACTCGGACCCGATCCCGATTCCTGGACTGGGGAAAAGGGGTGCTGACCTGTTTTTAGAGGTAGCATCAAGGTTCAGGTTTGCTTTGGTGGGAGACTGAAAGGACCCGGTCCCGTCCCATTCCCCGTTTAATAAAAATGTGTTTTTATATGTTTGCAACGTTTAAGCAAAATGCCTCCCATCAAGGGAAGAAACAAAAACTTTCATAATTGTAAATATGTTAGTATGCTTGCTCACTGTTATTATCTTTTTCAGTTCAGAAAAATAAACAGTGGTGGTCAGACAGCCCGTGGATGGTCTGTAGTTAACCAAAGGGGAGTGTGACGCCCTGGACTAGCCAGGTAGTCCCAGATAGCGCCCCGCACAACACCAGTCCCACACAAGTTAACACCAGCCAAAACATAAACCCTATGTTTATGCGGGCAAACGGGCTCTCCCAACATATACACAGCCGGGGAGCGGACTCCCGTCGCTAAAGTGCTGGCAGTCTACACATACACTACAGGGTGCAGGAGAATGGCAAAGACCACCGAACTGGGTGGGGGACCAGACGCAACCAGCTGCGGGCACCAACCACCATCAACTTTGTTTACCAGAGACTTGGGTGTGTCAATAACAGTGAGTACAACAGTGCCGTCCGGCCGTGCACCGCCCTGCACCGCCCAGCTACTGTCCTCAACGGGTCCCGGGGCCATAAACCCTGCCCACGGAGGGGTTAACATCTTGTTGCTTCACCATCTCCCCCGGGTGCCCCGTAACCGCAGCGGTGGTGTCTATACCTTCACCACATCCCGTGGGTGGCGTCACGAACTCAAACACGGCTCCGGCCATACACATACCTACCAACCCTCTAAGTAGCGCCAGTAACCTTTCAGAGCAAAGTGACCTCGGGTCCGGAGGCGCTCGAGCCACCCACCAACGAGCCCGGATCCGAGCGGCTCGGCTGCAGCCGAGTGCGGGGCGGTACATACTCGCTAGGTTTTATGGCAGCGGCATACCTGATACAACCTGATGTTTCTTACAACCTGATGTCTCTTAGTTGTTCAGCCTGAGTCGGGCGTCAGCTGTTTTATGTTCACTGCTCATCAGTCTAGCAGGAGTTAATTCCTGCTGGCTTGTGAACTGCTGTTAGGAGCTCAGGCTGCTAATGATTACTCACAGCCGCCTCCAACCATTATAAGGTGCTGGATCCAATTCCTCATCGCCAATTATAGCTCCAGCAATTCCGGTCTTTAGCGTGTAATCCAGTTTCTGGTGATCAGTTGTAAGATATCTTGTGTGGTGTGGAAATATCCCTGCTGTTAGTTTATTTCCTCCTTGTACCTAAAGGCCCCGTCACACTAAGCAACATCGCTAGCAACATCGCTGGTAACGAACAACTTTTGTGAAGTTGCTAGCGATGTTGCTGTGTGTGACATCCAGCAACAACCTGGCCCCTGCTGTGAGGTCGTTGGTTGTTGCTGAATGTCCTGGGCCATTTTTTAGTTGTTGCTGTCCCGCTGTGAAGCACAGATCGCTGTGTGTGACAGCGAGACAGCAACAACTGAATGTGCAGGCAGCAGGAGCCGGCTTCTGCAGAGGCTGGTAACCAATGTAAACATCGGGTAACCAAGAAGCCCTGTCCTTGGTTACCCGATATTTACCTTTGATACCAGCCTCAGCCGCTCTCACTGTCAGTGCCAGCTCCTGCTCTGTGCACGTGTAGCTGCAGGACACATCGGGTAATTAACCCGATGTGTGCTGTAGCTAGGAGAGCAAGGAGCCAGCGCTAAGCATTGTGCGCTGCTCCCTGCTCTGTGCACATTTAGCTGCAGCACACATCGGGTAATTAACCCGATGTGTGCTGTACTAGGAGAGCAGGGAGCCAGCGCTCAGTGTGCGCTGCTCCCTGCTCTCTGTACGTATGGCTGGTCACTGGTTGCTGGTGAGCTCACCAGCAACTCGTGTAGTGACGCTCCAGCGATCCCTGCCAGGTCAGGTTGCTGGTGGGATCGCTGGAGCGTCAAAGTGTGACATCTCACCAGCAACCTCCTAGCAACTTACCAGCGGTCCCTATCGTTGTTGGGATCGCTGGTAAGTTGCTTAGTGTGACTGGACCTTTACTTCTTCCTGTGCACATATTGTCTCTCCCCTGTGCCTGTTTGCAGTGTGTTTGTGTTTTTTTTTTCTCCTCTGTCTGCGTTATTTGTTGGGTTTGTTACTTTGGTTCTGGCCCTCCCCAGGGGTGGGGAAGAGGGGTGTTAAGGCCCCGTTACAGGCTGCGATTTATTTGACGATCTCTTAAACGATGTGACATGCCCAGATCTATGAAACGATTTGCCGAGATCGCACATAAGTCATTTAGTAGCGGTCACATGTACACATCTCACAAACGATGCAACATCTTTCAGTGATATATTATTTGACCAAGGCGGTCGTGTGGATGTTGTTGGTCGTTGGCAGGGTGTCAAACATAGCAATATGTCTGTTGCGTTTAAAACGACGAACGAGATTTTGAAAATGAACGACGTGTCAACAATCAACGATTTTCGCTTTATTTGCGATCCTTCAGAGTCGCTCATAGGTGTCACACGCAACGACGTCGCTAACGATTACGGAAGTACATCACAGAAACCGTGACCCCGACGACATATCGTCAGATAAATCGTAGCATGTAACAGGGCCTTTAGACCAGGGTATTGACAGATCTTAGGGTCACACTGGCAGTTCAGACCTTGCTACCATAAGGCGTACCTCTGGGATAAGGGACAGCTCAGTTACACATCACTACCATGAAAAAAGCTATGATTAAGGAATTCTAATCCAAAATGTGTCAGTAGACTGATACCCCTTTATGTCATTTTTGCACATGGAATGTCAACAAAGAATTGTTTCTAGGAAAACATGGTGCCGAACTTTCTTCAGTTTGGATGACGAAAGAATTGGTGTATTATTTATAAATATATACTGAGCCTAGTACACACATAAACATTATCTGCATATAGCATTAATATTATTTTAAGGCTTTTAAATCTTGGCAGGGTTACAAAACAATACAGATTGAAGGGTTTTTGTTTTTTTTTTCCAATTATTTGGATAAGCCTCAATAACAATCCAAATGGGATGCTGTACTCATATCTTAAAACCTAAGTGCCATCACATCCAAATGTAATCTGATGCATTATTTAATAGCTGCAATATTTTTTTCCATCCCTAACAGCCCTGCGGTAAGGCACGTAAGTCAATGGGCAGACTAATTGCAATAAGCAGGAGTGGTGTTTAATGCACTGGACACTTTGAATGGAAAAGTAGTTCTAATTAGTATTTGTAACTGATGTGGCAGCAGTTTACAGAAGACCAACATATTTTCTCATTTATCAACTGGGCCTAAAGCTCCTGGCAGCTTTCTGATCATCTCTCTTGCTGCAGGTCCTGAAAGCACCTTCAAAAAGCTATCTCTCATTGATCTTCACTCAGATGCTGACTCAATGGCAGACAGCTTCGCCAGAAATAAGACAGATAGATGCTTCAGTGGCATGAAAAATGTCAACTATTTAATGAAAAAAGCCACCTGTTCATCACCTGTTCACAAGAAGATACGACTCCCAGGAACGATAGTAAAATTGTGCATTTTATGTTTTATGTTTCTATACTGATACATAGGTAAACGGCTTTGTTGTTGCTTTCAGCTTTAATTTATTTTTAAACATCTATTGATTGTCTGACTGTAGCCTGAAACCATGCACTCTAAGTGAGTAAGCAATAATGT
Source organism: Anomaloglossus baeobatrachus (assembly GCF_048569485.1). NCBI lineage: Eukaryota > Metazoa > Chordata > Amphibia > Anura > Aromobatidae > Anomaloglossus > Anomaloglossus baeobatrachus. The sequence continues at coordinate 198,529,023 of NC_134360.1, read as the reverse complement.
CAACCCAGAAGAAACTATCTTCTCCAGAATGAAAGGAGTAGCAGCAAACATCGATGGTTCGTATTGCTTAGTCTTTGATAGTCATCTTCATTGGTCTTAGAAATTATTTCAAATTATTCAGCTAAGAAAAACAAGTTTTTCAAGAATGTGATCTCAGTTTATTAAGACTGGTGTATCTTCTTAAAGGGAACCTGTCATCTACTCACTTGCAGGGCAGTCCGATACGGTCCGGTCCGATGGGTGTCGTTGTTTTTGGGTCCGGCGCCTCCTCTATCTTTTTTGTTCTTTGGTCTAAGGTAAAATAACTGGTGTCATTCAAAAGTACAACTCGTCCCACAAACAACGAGCCCTCATTCGGTTATATTGACTGAAAAATACAAAAGTTAGGGCTCTTGGAAGAAGGGAAGGAAAAAACGAAAACAAAAAAAATGGAAAATGGCCATAGTGTGAGGGGGTTAATGGATTAAGTGTATCTTTTTCCTACTCACTGATCATTAAACCAAATCTATTTAAGGGAACCTGTCACTTATTCACCTGTCGGGCGGTCCGATACGGTCCGATCCAATGGGTGTCATTTTTTCGTCCGGCACCTCCTCTATCCTTTTTTTTCTTGGGTCTAAGGTAAAATAACTGATGTCATTCAAAAGTACATCTCGTCCCACAAACAACAAGGCCTGATTTGGTTGTATTGACAGAAAAATACAAAAGTAAAGGCTGCTTTACACCAGAAGATCTATCGTGCGATAGATCGTCGGGGTCACGGTTTTTGTGACGCACATCCAGCATCGCTTGCGATGCCGGCCTGTGTGACACCTCCTAGCGAGGTGGTTCAATACAGTCCAGTCCGATGCGTGTTCATTGTTTTGGGGTCTGGCGCCTCCTCTATCCTTTTTGTTCTTGGGTCCGGCGCCTTCTCTCTTCTCTCCATCACCGTTCAACTTGCTGCATGTGGATGACGCGTTCGACATCAACCACACAGACCAGCACTGTGCTCCTGCGCAAGTGCACTTTGATCTGCTCTGCTGACATGAAGAAAGGCAGACCAAAGGGGGACCTTGGCTTACCCTTTAGTGAGAGGGGCTTAACTAAGCGTCTACTGCGAGGCGTATGCCAGGTAGCACTCCAAGGGCAGTGACCGGGACTGTGGCAGCTGACCCCCTGGACAGGGGATGGGCTTAGGTACTGACACAAATGCAAGCAGGTACTGGTGGGATGACTGAGGCAGACAGGCAGGTGGGTATGGAAAGATATGGTGGGCACGGCAAGGACAAATAAGTATGGGAAGGCAGGTACAGGTGATGGAAACAGGGATAATGGGACAGGAGCAAGGGACCTGATGACTAGCTAGCAAACTGAAGACTGACTAACTAAAGGCAAGCTATTTCCAGGAAATGCCTCTCAGCCTATGGCTCAGAGGCACTATGTATTTAAGGCCCCTCCCATTAGTTAGTCAGTGGACCACAGGGGTCCCCGGCTTACCCTTTAGTGAGAGGGGCTTAACTACGAATCTACCACAAGGCGGACACCAGGTAGCACTCCAAGGGCAGTGACTGGGACTGTGGCAGCTGACTCCCAGGACAGGAGATGGACTCAGGTACTGACACAAATGCAGGCAGGTACAGGTGGGATGACTAAGGCAAACAGGCAGGTGGGTACAGACAGATATGGTTGGTATGGCAGGAACAGATAGGTATGGGAAGGCAGGTACAGGTGACAGACACAGAGAGCTATCAGACTTAAAACTGACTAACTAAAGGTGTTGCAAGGGCATCACCCCTAATGGGAGGGTGCCTTAAATACATAGTGCCTTTTAGCCATAGGCTGAGAGGCATTTCCTGGAAATAGCTTGCCTTTAGTTAGTCAGTCTTCAGTCTGCTAGCTAGTTAGTTGTCAGGTCCTGAGCTCCTGTCCCGTTATCTCTATGTCTGTCACCTGTACCTGCCTTCCATACCTATCTGCCCCTGCCATGCGCACTATATCTGTCTGTAACTGCCTACCTGTCTGCCTTAAGGCCGCTTTACACGCTGCGATATCGCTATTGATATCGCTAGCGTGCGTACCCGCCCCCATCGTTTGTGCATCACGGGCAAATCGCTGTCCGTGGCGCACAAAATCACGCGGACCCATCACACGTACTTACCTGCCTAGTGATGTCGCTGTGACCGGAAAACCGCCTCCTTTCTAAGGGGGCAGTTAGTTCGGTGTCACAGCGACGTCACTAAGCGGGCGCCCAATACAAACAGAGGGGCGGAGATGAGCAGCTGGAACATGCCACCCACCTCTGTTACGAGGGGGACCCGGGGAAGCGTGCCAAGATGGGAAATGGACTGCTTCCGCCGGTCAAGGTCCACTGTGCGGTGTAAGGGACCGCAGCTATGGTGGGTGAAGAGTGAGCGGGTTGCTGCTAGCGATCGTCTGGAATGTCACAGACGATCTATGTACACCGATCTGCCCTAACCCCTGAGGGTTGTATGGCACAGATCTCACGGCTCGGTGTACCTGTTGCACGGGGAAGCACAGAGGTGCCCACGCACGTGTGCCAGTGGAAGTCACGAGAATATGGCACGAGGGTAGCACAGAGGTGCCCACGCACGTGTGCTTTCAATAACCAGGTGAGTCCAATGGAGACTTGAGGAGCTCACCTGGGACAGGAACACGGCCTGTTGACGGGGGTACTGCCGGAGCAGCAAGGCAGGAACACGGCCTGCAAACGAGGTACTGCCGGAGCAGCAAGGGCCAAGCCCACAAGAGACAGTAATGCCTGAGCAGTGGCGTGGCAGCACGCTGCCAGACGTCCAAACATAGAAGGACGGTCGCGTGCCGCCATGATGGCAGGGGGAGCTTTTAAGGAGGTGCAGCTCCACCCGAGGGCGGGCGCGAGGCGGAGATGACGGACTTGACCCAATCAGGGTCCACGACGTCCCAGCCTGGCCAGTCAGGATTCACCACGTCACCAGCCTTGTCATCAAGCCGTGTGACGTCAGTGAGCGAATCAGGACCCACCACGCATTGCACATGCTCACCCTCCTGCCTCTGGGAAATAGAGGCGGGATCCTCGGTCTCACAATGTGCAGAGATAACGGGAATCTCACTGCTTCCCTGAGCAGTAAACCTCTGCACATTGCGCAGCCTCGCAGACCTTCGGGGCCGCTGAGCAGGAGAGTCTGCGGCAGGCCAGGAATGGGAGACCGCTTCACTCCTTGTAACAGGAGAACCACTAGGTGTCACCCTTCTGCTGCCTCTCTGAGAAGGTATCTCCTGCACACTGCGCAGTCTGGCAGACCTTCGGCGCTGCTGAGCAGGAGTGCTCGTGGCAGGCAAGGAATGGGAGACTGCCTCAGTCCTTGCCTCAGGAGAGCCACGAGATGTAACACACCTCCTTCCTTCCTCATTGCCGGCGGCCACAGGTAAGGTGAGGTTCCTTGTTCATACGGTGTCACACATAAACTACTTCGTAGGTGCAGCAGCAACGATAATTGGGAATAGGGGTGTATGTCACTGATTAGTGATTTTGCACGTGTTTGCGGCGATTTTCGATCGCTCGTAAGTGTCACATGTATCGACATCGCTAACGCGGTCGAATGTGCGTCACGTATTCCGTGACCACAACGACATCGATTTAGCGATGTCATAGCGTTTAAAGTGGCCTTTAGTCATCCCACCTGTTCCCTTCTGCATTTGTGTTAGTACATGAGTCCACCTTCTATCCTGAGGGTCAGCTGCCATAGTCCCAGTCACTGCCCTGGAAATGGTAGCTGGCATCTGCTTTGAGGTACATGTTTCGGTAAGCCCCTCCCACTAAAGGGTAAGCCCAGGTCTAGTGGGTCCACTAACTCCAGTTGCTGCTTCTACATCGGCCATGAGCGTTACATTGGGGCCTTTACATGCAAAGTTCCTTGGATTGATTTGATAACACATTTAACTGTTTATGAATTAATATTTTTGGTTTTCTTTTATTTATTTGTAACTCTTATCATTTTGAGAAAATCCTTTAACTTATTCAAATGATTGTTTCCTCTGACCCCTACCAGCCTAAAAATAATACATTTCAACTCATTTAAAACTTCAAAGGCAGCAGATTTTATAGAGGAGTTTGGTTGTTATGTGGATTTTTCCAAGAAACTTATCAACATCCAGTGAGTTACACTTCAACAAGCCTGATTTATTGTACTTGTCATTAGCCTTTGTAAGTTGCTAAAGTATCATTCTCATTAATGTATGAAGTAAATCCATTAAATAAGAAACTTTCACCTAACAACATAACATCCTTCTCCTTAATGAACTGAAAAATCAAAAGCTTTTTTGGCAGGTCGCGGTTACCGGAAACATACAATGAATACTATTCACTTACTGAACTGGCAAATAAAACAACACTTTTCATATATGTCTTATTGCAAATGTTGAAAAGCTAAAAGAACTACTTAGGCGCTTCTAGTGCAGGTTCATTGCATATGCTGGAGAATGCATATTCATAGACTTCTATGGCTTAGATTCTAATATACAGAATCCGGACGCCATGTGATAGTATAGCTGCCTTATCTCTATCAAGTAGTAATATATAAAGAGCTGGTTCAGTACTCTACAATAGTGACCAAATCTCTGTAAAAGTGATAGGAAAGGATTTTTCTAAATATCTTGTGTTGCCAATTCAGCCTCTGAGCGGCGCTATCACGGTCCGCTCATCTCCATGAAGTGACACCCAACCCACCCACCGAGCTCTGTGACTTCTGAGATCTGTTTATGTCACGTCAACTTTCAGTTGACCTGACATCACTGTGGTCGGCCCCAATCTTCCTGAGTGACTGGGATGTGGGCAGAGTTTCACCGCTTGTCACAGCCCAGCATCACTGCCCAGCATCTCCTTTACTACAAAGTGGTGCAAGCTGTAGACATGGTGGGCTGTGACGCTAGTGACGCACCCACCGGGGCTAGGGGAGACTCGTTACCGGGCCGTGGTTCTGGTTCTGCTGCTGCTGGGATGCCACGGTGTCATTTAATAAAGATAAAGGGAATGATGGGAGTTATTTGTGACGCCACCTTTGGTATGCGGCAAAGTGGGGGGCCACCGGTGCAGATAGGGACCTCTGGGGCTGATGGTGACGTAGCTTATATGTTGTAGCTCTCCACAGGTAGAGCTGGGCCCCAGGGCAGATGAGGGTGGTTGTAGTAGTCTATGATGACGAGCGCTGGCAAATAACACAGTGACTCAGGGGTGCAGTCAATAGGCGTTTACTCACTGTAGCTGGTTACACACGTGCCATGGACCACCTTTGGAGTGTTCCAGGTGATCCCGGGTAGTTGGGATATCGAGTCCAGTGCACCTTTCTTTAGTGTACCCTTTCCCTGGTCAATGTCTGCACTGGCTTTGCCCTCCTGCCTTGAGCCCTTGCTCACTGAACCCTGTTCCAGTGCCTGTGAACCCTGTGGGTGGCCTGAAGCTCTATCCCTTTGGTCCGTTTTGGGTTATTTTCCAGTGAATTTGTGTGCAGTTGTAGCTTTGGTGCTTGAAGACACCTCAGCCACTGGTTTGAATAGGGAGCCCGTGAGTTTAATCTCCTCTAACCTGGGAACCGGTCCCCAAATTGCGACCGTGTCCCTACACGCGTTGATTATCTATGGAAAGGGTAGTGTAGGAATCCCAGTGGGCTCTGGGACCCTTCTATCTATGCCCGGGCCAAGCAGTACCAGCTCCAGACCGCGGGTCATTGCTCCTCCACTCCTTTTCTCCAACTTTCAGACTCTCTGACTGCACACGACACCTCTGTTCCCACTCAGTTGACTCCACCCCCTGGTCTGGTTCGGGTATAATCATGCCCTTACCACGTTTGGTGATGTGTTGCTGAATGAGTGTTCTGTGCTTTTGTATGAACTGAGATTGACCTCCTCCTTACCCAGGATGGAATACCACACGTCTGGCTGAGGTGCAGTGCCTCTGTGGCGACTGACGTCTCAGGGGCGCCACACTATAGGCTGTGAGGGGCAGTGAAACTAAGATCACAGCCCAGTGACTCAGAAAGACTGGGGCCAGCCACGGTGATGTCAGGTCAACTGGAAATTTGGTGCTGAAATCTGGTGCAGACATTTTAGCACCAGATTTGCACTTCCTGGCAGAAAACTGCAACAAAATGCATAAAAACCACATGTAGTATGTCTGAGTTTTCTGGTGTCACTTGAGGTCCCCTGAGGTAAGGTTACCTGAAGTCACAGGTGGAGGACCATGCAAACCTCCTTTTGTGACCGCAAATAATCTGACTGACATCACCGCTGATCGCTGCGGCTCATTCATTATTTGCCTGAACCTCACAGCGTTCGGTCATGTACCGCTGTAATTTCCGATATGTAGCAGTGCTGGAATTGTCATGGGACCTTGTGTGGATTACGTTGGACCTGCAGGGGTGTTTTGGGGGTTAATAAATTGGTGAAAGACAATGTTTTTTGTACTTTATTTCAAATAAATTATTTTTTCGGTCTTTGTGTTTATTTACTTTTACTTACAGATTAGTAATGGAGGGGGTCTCATAGATGCCTGGCATTACTAATCTAGGGCTTTGCGGTAGCTGTGGGCTGTTATTAACCCCTTATTACCCTGATTGCCACCGCACCAGGGCAATTGGGAAGAGCGAGGTAAAGCGCTGGGATTGTATCATCTAATAGATGCAATAATTTCGGGTGGCTGCAGACTGCTATTTTTAGGCTGGGTGTGGCCCAATAAGCATGGGCCTCCCCAGCCTGACAATAGCAACCCTTAGCTGTCGGGTTTTGTCATAGCTGGGTATCAAAATTGGGGGGAACTGCATGCCGTTTTTTTATTTATTTAACTAATTTAAAAAATAAAAAGCCACATACAGTTCCTCTTGCCTCATGGCTGGGGGCTGCAGTCTGTTGCCATAGGTTTTTTCTGTGCTGGGTATCATAATATGGGGGGCCCTATACCAAATATTTATTTATTTATTTTTATACTATGATACTGACCTGCACACAGTACCTGTGATTGGTTGCAGTCCGTGTCTGACTGCAACCGATCACAGACGCCGGGACTGCCGATGGGCGGGTAAAGCAGTACATATATATGAGCAGTTAGCGGACCAGGAAGTGAAGTTGAGGCCGTGGGAGTAGTGTACAGCCGGGCCTGAGCTTCGGTAAGTATGAAGCACTTGCTTCATTCTTATTTTCTTTACTTTTCCTTTATTTTTTTTAATTTCCTCAGTGTCGGATCTGGATCAACACCTGGAATCCCAGACCCGGGTCCACCCATCACTATTTGTAAATAACATAGTGAATGGGACTGATCTGCAATACCACACATGGCCCATAGAGGGACAATGTGTGGTTATTTATATATAATATATCTGCATTCCAGGAAAACCTTAAAAAACCTAAGTAAATGTAGCTGCAATCATTTGGAAAACCTTGAAGAACTCCTATTTATATCATGACGTGCCGATTGACATTCCGAGCCCTGCTGCTTTGGCAGAGTCATCCCTGCTTTTTATGTACGGTATATCTATATATCATTTACTTCATCCATCCTTTGTGTTTCTCTTAACTACTGTACATGCTCCTTTTTGTTCCACAGCTGCTTCAGATAATTGTCATCTTTCCATTATAATTCTCTCTGAGTCTGCATAATTATTACTTCTTTATTACAGAAATTGCACTTTCAGCTTTTGATCCACTAATTGACTTTTACCCCCTGATTCTCTTTTTTTTTGCCTCCTCCACATGGTTCTGTATTCTTTCATCATTTAACACCCCGAACTCTCATACTGATCCTTCTAACAATGCCTCTATGCATTCCATTATAGATGTACAGTAGACTATTAATCAATTTCATGCTGGGTAATTATTTATGAAGAATAGAAGCCTTTCATTATTTTTTTTCTGTCGTCCACACATCTGAATGCCATTGTAGCTACTGTACATACTTGAAGTAAGGACAAAGCAGCACTGGCCTTATTTGCTTAAAATTAATCAAGGGTATTCAGCGTGATGTATTGATTAGCGGAGCATAAAATAATTTCTTTCAAAATATGAAAGAATATGTCAGAGAAATTAGGGGACCATAGATGGTGACGTATAAAAAGAAATGTTTATCTCATCCACATCTAGATTTCTAGAAACTGTCAAACAAGAACATGACTGGTGTAAGCAAACCATGTTGGAAAATGATGGTGATACATTAGTGATGATAGATTTATTCAGAAAACTCTAGTAAAAAAAAATGCACCCACAGACAGAATTGAGAGCTCCAATGTTACTTTAAGGTTCACCTGTCACCTGGTCAAAAGTGGTCCGATTTTCCGCTTAGTTGTTCCCATAGGTGTATAGTAGAAAAGAAATCCGGCACTCAATATTTCCAAAGAAAATTCCGAAATTTAATTCAATAAACAAAGAGCACAATGTGTTTCAATCAGTGACGCTTCGGTCCTTTCCTGGACCTTGTTCAAACTCACACGGAATTGGTGGTCAGTGGAAGTTTGAAAAAGGCAGAGGCACATATGGATATGTGGAATCACCTCTACCCCCTTTCCTGGACCTTTTTCAAACTCACACGGAATTGGTGGTCAGTGGAAGTTTGTAAAAGGCAGAGGCCCATAAGGATATACGGAATCACCTCTACCCCCTTTCCTGGACCTTTCACAAACTCACACAAAATTGGTGGTCAGTAGAAGTTTGTAAAAGGCAGTGGCGCATATGGATATGCGGAATCGCCGCTATGGGTAGAGGTGATTCTGCATATCCATATGCGCCTCTGCCTTTTACAAATTTCCACTGACCACCAATTTCATGTGAGTTTGAAAAAGGTCTAGGAAAGGACCGAAACGTCACTGATTGGAACACATTGTGCTCTTTGTTCTTTGTTGTTTGCTCTATTGAAAGGAATTTCAGAATTTTATTTGGAAAAATTGAGTGCCGGATTTCTTTTTTACTATATATGAATGGACTAGGATCCTATTTGGGCACCTATATTTTTATGGGAGTGCCATTTTTTACCTGTATTATTGGATTGTTCCCATAGGTGTGCCATTTTTATTTTTCTGTTTTCAAAAACCTTCAGACATTCCTGAGATATGGGTCTATTTATTTAGGGCCGATTTCTAAGGTCTTTTTCGTGGGAGGTGTATCCCACAGTTTGATAGTGCACAGCAAACTAAAGACGCGCTTCATGAGAACCTTGTGACCAATGTCCCTTTGGTAAAATTAGCACTACATAAATAGGACCAAATCTATAAAACAGTATGGTGGTTTTGAAAAAAAAACAAAAAAAACCCTAATTGCTAGAGACTGAAACACTGATACCTGTGAAAAGGATAAAAAGGAGACCGTGAAACGCTGTTCTAAGAGTAGTAAGTTTCAATTTTTAAGAAATCGGATATATAATAGTGATGTATTCACCTGCTGGCAGCATGTAAACTGCTTGTAAAAGACTCCTTGTAGTGTCCGTATCAAATCAAGTAAGTATGCCGCTCTTCAGGGCAATGCTGTGGACCAATTCTTCCCTCGGACCTCCACAGGCAAACAAATCCAAGGTAAAGTGAAAAAACGTGAATGCAAGTCCAGTAGATGGTTATTAGCAGGTGCTTTTTTTATTTACTAAAACAACGCGTTTCAGCTAACTTTGTAGCTCATTATGCCTGCCCTTGTCGGATTGCAGATGTTACTTAGTTTGAGGCCTGGCAATTAGCGTGGGAAACTAGCTGGGTTAGAACCTGAAGAAGGCTACATAGTTAGTCAAAATGTGTTATTTTACTAACTAAAAATAGCACATTTTAATCATTATCTACTGGACTTGCATTCATTCGGAAGCGCTTTCTTGGGGGGCTTTGACTTTATCTTGGAATTGTTAGAGATAGACAGCAGTATTGAAGGGGTTAAAAAGCAGCAATGGGGAAAAAAATGCTGGAAATAACTGAATCTTTTGAAATCTGCATACGCCAGGCTCAGCAAATTTTTCCTAAGACTTCAGTAAATAAATTTGACGTGAATCACAAGTACTTCAATTGTCCTGAAAAGACACGTGGAACATTATGAGATCTCCTACAACTGTATCCAACCTTTTTGATCTAAGTCATATAAGCACAGCATTAGTAAACTCAAAATGACCTCCCCGAAGAAATTGATTGTATCCTAATAATAACCTGATAGTAACCTACAGTCCATTTAATTACACAGTGGACTGACAAATGTTTGATGTTTTTTTTTAATAAAAAATAGTCAAAAATTATCCTTCTTAGTCATTTGTGATCAGACAGACTATTCTGTGCAAAACAGTGAGTCAAACTGATGATGTCGTTGCCAGAGGTAACATCATTATAGTGTGACTGATAAGTGCCATATACTGTATTCCATAATTTTCTGCTTCCCCACACGAGTCAAACTGATGATGTCGCTATCAGAGGTAAAATCATTATAGTGTGACTGAGAAGTGCCATATATTCCACAACTTTCTGCTTCCCCTCACAAGTCAAACTGATGATGTCGCTATCAGGGGTAACTTCATTATAGTGTGACTGATAAGTGACATATATTCCATACTTTTCTGCCTCCCCCCACTTATAGACTTGCTGGAATTAAAGGAAGCTAATTGTGACCTGATTTAATGGTGATAGCACCTGGACGACTGCTGACAGTTGTGCTACTAGTGCTTCTGCTTTTTCGTGGCTCACACATTCTTTGCTGTGTTTTATTTTGACACTACCTTGTTCTTTGCAAATGCCATTTTTTCTCTACCTTACATTTTGCTCAGTACCAAAATTAAGTGTTTACAATCTTTTCAACCGCTATTATTCGACCCTTAGCAAAAAGAACATGATAAGAAATGTTAGGTAGATGAATATAAGAACGGAAATAAAAATGTGGTATCCGGCCGCTCCATATTTATGGCATGTATTGTTGTCAAACTGGATTAGTAAAACAGGTGTGCATAAACAGACATGCACATTAATTGTTTACGTTTTAATTTTTTTCTACTTTTCCGAAAAATTCAACAAACTTCCCAAAAATTACAAAATAAGAAATGCTAGGTAAATACAGAACCAAAAAGCCAACACATACAACAGGGCACTGTAGTGGTGTGGCATGTAAGTATATCAAAGAAAAAATTTTGACAAACAGACTTTTTGAGTTACACTGTCAAATTTAAATTTTTGGATTTGGGGGAATTTTCTTTTGTATCTTTACAAAACTTTTCCCTATTTATATAAAGGATTTCACAAGAAATGCAAAATTTTAGGATAGTTGCTTGTAAATAGTTAGCATGCACGGTGATGTTGATTTTAGATAATTTTCTTTTAAAAAATATTATGCTGTCTTGCTTCTGCTTTCTAGTGAATTATGAATAACAAAAAAAAATATTTAATAGCAATGCAACTGCAGTAGGACAGATGCATGCTACACCCTATCACTGATCAATCATTCAGAGCTCGTGCAAACGACCGTACTTTCAGTTGGTGTTATCTATGAAATAATTTGTAAAGAACAAAGAAAAGCCAGCTTACCGGTAGTAGAATTCCATCATGTAACGTCTCTGTCCAAAAAACCCCACGGACCAGGGTGGCTATCCTTGCAGAAAGCTAAATAAGGATCAATTGTGGAGATTCCAGAGGATCAAAGTGGATGTACACTACGTAGAAATATCTAACAATTTATTTAAAAAGTCCAAATTTTATTAATAAATTTAAAAGCACTACATTTCAATTCTGGTATAATAGACCATGATGAAGGTGAAACATAACGCTGAAACGCGTTGTCTTGGATATACAGTATATTAGCCTCCTACCAGCAATTAAAATATAGTGCTTTTAAATTTATTAATAAAATTTGGACTTTTTAAAAAATAGTTGGTATCTATGTCAAATCCTCCAGGCTGTGTGCGCTCCCAAACAATTTGTTTGTGAGTGCACACAGCCTGGAGGATTTGACATTGATATTATTTCCTATGGTAACTCGGGCTGAGTTATAGTATAGTCACCAGGAGTCTGCAGCATACCGTTTGGGAAGGAGAACTCTCCATTGAGATCTGAAGTCCTAAAGGATCGATAAGCAAGTCAACAAGGCTTGCTAAAAGTGATTGTATGAAAATGTAACATTCACCTACGAATTATCTATACAGCTACATTTAGATTGCTGCGCTTTTTGTTTTCTTTTCCCTTTCTCTTTGGTAAACATAAAAAATAGTTAGATATTTCTACGTATATCCACTTTGATCCAATGGAATCTCCACCACTGATCCTGTGAAATAATTGGATCACACTTGGACTGATGTTATTCATTGAGGCAGTGCACATGTCCAACTTTTTGTACAAAATATTACTGTCTGGATTATTTGCGTATTGTTTTAGGGCTTTCTCTTCCCGTCTCGATTGCTCAGCTATGACGTCTGATGTCATCCCCCTATCCTAAATTACCCTAAAATGGTTGCTGCATTGCCTGCTCAGGCTTTATAAAGGCTATGATAGTTCCTTCTGATTAGCTGCCATATTCCATGTAATGTGATAGCTGCAAGGTAATATGATGAAGCCTGTGCAGTAGCGCCTAAGGTCACATCAACGGAATATCTAATAGGTGGGTTGGGTTTTGCTAGTTATTCCCGAGCCTGTCTGATTGCCTGTCCTTCTTTCCCTGTCTCTGTTATTTATGCTACTTACAGTATATCAGATTTACTAAATTTCTTCTCTAACAGAAAGCGAAGGAGAGAGGTGTTCAAATGCCGCGCCAATGGATCACTTATGCAGATGTTCAGATCAATGTCACTTTATTGTCATACAGGTCGACGCGTTTCTGGAGCATCTGCCCCCTTCATCAGGACCACCAAGAATAGAAATAACATCAAATCAGATTTGATGTTATTTCTATTCTTGGTGGTCCTGATGAAGGGGGCAGATGCTCCAGAAACGCGTCGACCTGTTTGACAATAAAGTGACATTGATCTGAACATCTGCATAAGTGATCCATTGGCGCGGCATTTGAACACCTCTCTCCTTCGCTTTCTGTTATCTACCGTTTTGGTGGCTGCAGCCCTGGATCGACATTACATGCATTTACAGTAGTTGTGACTTTTCACAACTGCAATTGGTGAGTATATTGACTCCCCCCTCCCTGCCCCACATATATTGGGGTAAGACCCTATTTGCGCTTGTTTTTCCACAGTCTCTCTTCTTCTCTAACAGAGACAGAGGGTGGAAGGACAGGCAGCAGACAGGGGCGGGAATAACTAGCAAAACCTGATCCATCTATTAGATATTTCATTGCACCTCTCATCAAATAACAGTGCATTTCACAAACTTTACTCATCTCTATTTCAGAAACTATACATCCGATCTCACAACTAAAGGTATTTATAGAATCAGCATGATTGCGGCAGTATAGCACTGGCTTTAGTTTATATATGAAAATTCTGGTGGTTGGTCCCCTTTAAATCAACTTTTATGGAAATATTTTGATAATGTATTTTTTTTATTTTCTAAATTATTATCCAGTCACCAAAAGGGGATAAATTGAATGCTACATTCCTAGACATTTAGTTATATCGCAAAATGGTTCATCCACATGACTGTTTTACAGCTCTGTGTTTTATGAAGCTAGGAAACATAGAACTCTGTTGGGTGCTGTACCCAAGCATTTTTATGTATGTCTCAGCAGATGCTATATTAATGAGCATTGCATCTAGAGGAGGATATTTCCCTAATTTGGAAAGCTTCAGTCCGACGGTACAGATATACTGTACATAACAGACCACACAGAGTCTCCAGATTTGAATGCCACACTTTTATGTGCATGGAGTCTTATGTTATTAGATCAGATGCCTATAACCAAGATTTTATGCAAGTTGGTTCCTCTTTTAAATTAATTTTACCATTGCTTCATTTACTGCTCCAAGTAATCAGTGCAAAGAGAATAAAATGATGAACTCGATGAAAGCTTTGCTTTTGTTCTCTATTAGCAGAATATTACTAAAAACCTGGGTACCGTGAAGAGATTTTCTACAGCATTTAATGAAACCCTATTAATAATACTCCAGCCGACATACTGTAATATCTATACTTACTGAGCAATAATACAACTTATATACCCTAATTATTGCGTAAGATACCATTTTTTTGATGCAAGGTATTGTACGTTAATAAATCATTTGCTTTTTTGTTTTATTCCACATACTGCACATGTAATGTATATTATAGGTTAAAAAGGCAAGTTATATGCCGGGATCGGCTGCATCTGGGATAGGCTGCATCTCTTTCCTTATTTGCCTTTGCATGTTTGCAAAATGTTTCATATTTTGACAACAATGGGAGTTTTAGATTATACAGTGAAAGATGTTAGACTTAGGTGATTAGCGGAATGAAGAGGATGGGTAGGGTGGTAGACAGAGATGAGGGAGGCAATGTAAGGCGGTGCAGAACTGTGGAGTGCTTTGTGTAAGAGTGCTTAGTTTATAATGGATTCTGTAGTGGATGGGTAACCAGTTCAAAGACAGGCACAGAGTGGAGACATCAGTGTAAAGGCTGGACAGAATTATGATCCTGGCTGCTGCATTCTCAATAGATTTGAGAAGAGAGAATTTATTGAGAGTTGCAGTAGTCCAGCCAAGAATGAATCAAAATACACTAAAGTTGGCCAAACCCCATCTCCAATGTGTATGGTGGCCTCCTACCCTCATGAGAAAAGGATCAGCACATTAGAACGCTAATGTCTGATTTTTTTGTTCTGCATGGAGATGAGCCACTGCTAGAGGAGTCTGGTAGTAGCGCTCTATAAAATAAAATACCATGGGAATACTCAGTCAAGCTAGGCACCCCTGTGTCTGGTGGAGTCAAGAGGGAGATATCTGTTGGCCAAATGATGATTGAGAAACAGATATTTAATATGTATAGAAGCCTTTCCCAGACAACAGATAATCTGATATTTGAGTTTAATAACAGGAGACACCCAAAAACGTACTAACAGCGCTATTGAATCAAAATATCAGACCAACCATTTTAGAAATGTATTAGAGGAAAAAGGTCTCAAGAAGAAGAGTTGCACAAAGAATTTTCAAAAAGCTATTGAACAATATCATTATAGAAATTAATAACATATTATTTAAAGGACACCAATCACCAGGTATTTTCATATATAAACTAAAGCCAGTGCTATACTGGCACTATCAGGCTGATTTTATACATACCTTTAGTTGTCAGATTGGATGTATAGTTTTTGAAATATAGGCAAGTAAAGTTACAGAAATGTACTGCTTTTTGATTAGCAGCAGCTGCTGAATAGCTAATATGTGGGTCAGGTTTTGCTATCTATTCCCACCCCTGTCTGCTGCCTGGCCTCTATAGATGCTAGACTGTATGGGCTCCTTCAGGGCCGGCTCCAGGTTTTTGGGGGCCCCGGGCGGAAGAGTCCCAGTGGGCCCCATAAACACGAGACACACACACATACACAGATACATACACGTACATATTTAAAGACAAACTCACAAAAATACATATAAACAGACAAATCTATACAGTCATATACACTGACATATAGATACATAGATACACATCATACATGCATACACGCAGAGACACACACTGCTATGCTGCATACATACATATAGACAGACACACACATACTGCTCTGCTACAGACATACATACAGACACACACATACTGCTCAGCATGCATACATACATATAGACAGACACACACACACTGCTCTGCTACATACATACATATAGACAGACACACACATACTGCTCTGCTGCATACATACATACATACAGACACACACACACTGCTCTGCTGCATACATACATATAGACAGACACACACACACACACACACTGCTCTGCTGCATACATACAGACAGACACACACATACTGCTCTGCTGCATACATACATATAGACAGACACACACATACTGCTCTGCTGCATACATACATATAGACAGACACACACATACAGCTCTGCATGCATACATACATACAGACAGACAGACACACATAATGCTCTGCTGCATGTATACATACATACAGACAGACACGCATACTGCTCTGCTGCATATATACATACATACATACAGACACGCATACTGCTCTGCTGCATATATACATACATACAGACAGACAGACACGCATACTGCTCTGCTGCATACATACATGCATACATACACGCATACTGCTTAGCATGATAAATACAGACACGCATACTGCTCTGCTGCATACATACATGCATACATACAGACACACGCATACTGCTCTGCTGCATATATACATACATACAGACACACGCATACTGCTCTGCTGCATATATACATACATACAGACACGCATACTGCTCTGCTGCATACATACAGACAGACACGCATACTGCTCTGCATGCATACATACAGACAGACACGCATACTGCTCTGCTGCATGCATACATGCATACATACAGACAAACGCATACTGCTCTGCTGCATATATACATACATACATACAGACACGCATACTGTTCTGCTGCACATATACATACATACATACAGACACGCATACTGCTCTGCTGCATACATACATGCATACATACAGACAGACACGCATATTGCTCTGCTGCATATATATATATATATACATACATACAGACACGCATACTGCTCTGCTGCATATATACATACATTCATATAGACAAACACGCATACTGCTCTGCTGTACATATATATACATACATACAGACACGCATACTGCTCTGCTGCATATATACATACATTCATATAGACAGACACGCATACTGCTCTGCTGCATATATACATACATACATACAGACACGCATACTGCTCTGCTGCATATATACATACATTCATATAGACAGACACGCATACTGCTCTGCTGCATATATACATACATACATACAGACACGCATACTGCTCTGCTGCATATATACATACATTCATATAGACAGACACGCATACTGCTCTGCTGCATATATACATACATTCATATAGACAGACACGCATACTGCTCTGCTGCATGCATACATACATACATACATACAAACACACACCTTGCTCTGTGGGGCCCACACACGCGGCTCCGGGGGCCACACAAGCGGCTCTGCGGGGCCCACACACGCACAGGGGGACAAGGAGGGTCGGGGAGGGAGTGATGTCCCACATACTGATCAGGTCACGGTGCAGATGGGGCCCACACATCGCCGGAGGGAAGTGATGTGCTGGGGGTCGCTGGCTGGCACTGTGACGCCTTCATCTGTGGGACCGAGCAGGACGCCGGGCGGTAGCTCCGCCCACAGATGATGCTCAATGCAGGAGAACACAGTGAACGCTGTGGTCTGCGGGCCTTAAAGGACCGGCAGCCACAGTTTCCAGTGCCAAGGACTGCGGTCCCCGGAACTCGGCCCGGGGGCAGCAGAACTGACGAGGCCGAGTGGGCCCCCCCCAGCTCTCCAGGGCCCCAGCATTTGCACGGGTATGCCGCGTGCTGACGCCGGCCCTGGGCTCCTTCCAGGTATTAGTCATTTCTGTCATGTAATAGGGGCATGTTAGAGTTGCAGCCATTAACAGTCTAACATCTACAGAGGCCAGGCAGCAGACAGGAATAGATAGCAAAACCTGACCCAAATCAATAAAAAGCTGTACATTTCTATAACTTTACTTGACTGTATTTCAAAAACTATACATCTGATCTGACACCTAAAAAATCTGTATAGAATCAGCATGATAGTGCCAGTATAGCAGTGACTTTAGTTTACATAGGAAAATCCTGGTGATTGGTGTGCTTTAACCCCAGAACGCATACCTGGGGCCTCGCAGGCCTGCTAGGTTACTTGTTTTCTATGGTTGATTTCTATGGTTGCACGTTCTAGGGTTAATTGATTCACAGTGGAGGTCATTATCTAAAAAGAGAGAAAAAAAATTGAAAAACTAAAAATGTTCATGCAAGTGGTCAAAATATCTTTAAAGGCTCATTCACATGATCACATTTTTGGTCCTAGTGCTATCCGTGAAAAAAACAGATCACAGTAGGACCAATATTATTCATTGGGGCAGTGAAGATGATCGATTTTTTTCACACACAGAATCTATGTGTGATAAACATCTCAGTATGCTCGATTTTCCTCCAGAAATTGGATGAGACTTATTCATTCAAGTCTATGAGTGCTAGAGAATAAATGGATACCACAGTACGACATCCGATTTTTATGGATACATTGCAATTCTGTGACATTAGGAAATTTAAATGGTCCTGTAAAATATTAAAAGCTGCTGATGCAAAAAAAAAAAAATAAAAATAAAGGATGGCAGATGGATGACAAGTGAGAAAAACATTGCTCCAGTTTTCTGTATGAAATGCTGAACAATTTTTCATACGCTAATACCTTATTGGATACCGATGGCTTATCACAAGACTTGGCCTTTATTTTGAAATACCTAGGTAAGTCTTCAAGGCTAACACAGCATTGACTAGTATGTACATCATGTCAAAAAATCAAACATGTTTGGGATAGTGTGATGGCATGGGGATGCTTTGCTACTATAGGGACTGAGTGACTTGCCATAAATAAGAAAAAAAAGTTCTGCCATTTTCAAAAATATATAGATGGAAACATCATGGCCTAATGCAGGCTTTACACGTTACGATCTATCGTGCGATTGCACAAGCGATCGTACCCGCCCCCGTCGTTTGTGAGTTACAGGCAAATCGCTGCATGTGTTGCACAAAGTCGTTAAACCGCCGTCACATGTACTTACCTGCTGAGCGACCTCGCTGTGGGCGGCGAACATCCTCTTCCTGATGGGGGAGGGACGTTCGGCGTCACAGCGACGTCACACAGCCGCCGGCCAATAGAAGCGGAGGGGCGGAGATGAGCGGGACGTAAACATCCTGCCCACCTCCTTCCTTCCGCATAGCCGGCGGGTGCCTTGGGACGCAGCAAGTAAGCTGTGTTCATCGTTACCGGGGTGTCACACGGAGCGATGTGTGCTACCCTGGGTACGATGAACAACCGGCGCCATGTTAAATAAACAATTTTTTAAAACTTAGCGACGAGTTCACGACTCACGATTTGTGAGCGATTCTGCGTCACTCGGAGGTGTTACACGAGACAATGTCGTGAATGATGCCGGATGTGCGTCACGAAAACCGTGACGTCGACGATGCATCGCACAATAGCTCGTCTCGTGTAAAGCACGCATAAGTATGATTCAAAACTCTAGTTGGGTTAGGTAGCAAGACTGCAATTTACAACATAAATCTACAAGTTCACTTCTGAATTGCTGAATAAAATAATTGAGATTCTTCAAGTCATGAATTATTATTGAGAAGCTACAGTGGGATCTTAAAAGATTTTTCCAATCTCCAAGATCCTAACCCAATATATAATAAGTATAATAATATTAGGAAATACCTCCAATTAGAAATATAGTATAGCTTTTCTGATTCACGTTGCTTACCTCATGTTCAGGGCATTGCAGGACCTTAGGTATCCATGGTTCTGACCACTAGCAACTATCTAACTATCTGTGACTACATGCATGGTTGTAACCATGGATATTGAAGATCCTGCAATGCCTAGTACATGCCCTGACATAATGAATCAGAACAACTAGACTACATTTCTAATTGGAGGTATTTGCGAATATTATTATTAATATTATTATTATTACACCTACTACATAATAGGTTAAGATCTTGGAGATGGGAATACCCCTTTAAAGGTTTGCTCACATAAGTGTATAACTTGGCCAAGTACTATTCGATATTTTATCGGATAGCACTCTGCCAAATGTTTTACTATGGGGCAGTGCAGGAGACCTACAGCAAGGGTTGAGAGGAAGATTGATTCCTTGTCTGATGCAAGAGGGCCTAAAATAAGGAATAGCTGGAAGGAAGGATTCCTTATCTCAGGCAAGCAGGTCTAAAGAAAACATTATGTAGACTAAATAAGAAACTTGAGGGTCATAGAGTAGAAGATGGCCAGGCTGGGATACGAGTGTTCTTATAGGGACTTGAAGATGCAGTGGCACAGCAAGGAGCGGGTTGCCCTCATCGGAAGGGCTCTGAAAATAGTAATGAGTTGTACCTATGAACTTCAGCCAAGAAGATCCTTGCTAAGCAATCTGGAGCTGAGACTAGCTGTGATGGGCCGTAGCAACACCACTTGACCAATGTGGTCCTCACAGGCAAAGATGGAGGTTTCCATAATGGTTTGCTGGACTCTTGTACTATGTAATGGAAGTAATATATGGCCACATGTAGCCATAATGCTCTTGCCTCTGGATTATGCAGAAATGTTGTGCCGGATATCTGATATACATACACTACCGTTCAAACGTTTGGGGTCACCCAGACAATTTTGTCTTTTCCATGCAAAATCATACTTTTATTTATCAAATGAGTTGCATAATGAATAGAAAGTATAGTCCAGGCATTGACGAGGTTAGAAATAATGATTGTTACTTGAAATAATAATTTTCTCCTTTAAACTTTGCTTTTGTCACAGAATGCTCCTTTGCAGCAATTACAGCTTTGCAGACCTTTGGCATTCTAGCTGTTAATTTGCGGAGGTAATCTGGAGATATTTCACCCCATGCTTCCCCCTCCCACAAGTTGGATTGGCTTGATGGGCACTTTTTGCGTACCATACGGTCAAGCTGCTCTCACAACAGCTCAATAGGGTTGAGATCTGGTGACTGGGCTGGCCACTCCATTACAGCTGCCTGCTTCTTCCCTAAATAGTTCATGCATAATTTGGAGGTGTGCTTTGGGTCATTGTCCTGTTGTAGGGTGAAATTGGCTCCAATCAAGCGCTGACCACAGGGTATGGCATGGCATTGTAAAATGGAGTGATAGCGTTCCTTATTCAAAATCCCTTTTACATTGTACGAATCTCCCACTTTACCATGACCAAAGCAACCCCAGACCATCACATTACCTCCACCATGCTTGACAGATGGCGTCAGGCACTCTTCCAGCATCTTTTCAGTTGTTCTGCGTTTCACAAATGTTCTTCTGTGTGATCAAGACACCTCAAACTTCAATTCATCTGTCCATAACACTTTTTTCCAATCTTCCTCTGTCCAATGTCTGTGTTCTTTTGCCCATATTAATCTTTTCCTTTTATTAGCCAGTCTCAGATATGGCTTTTTTTTGCCACTCTGCCCTGAAGGCCAGCCTCTTCACTGTAGACGTTGACACTGGGGCTTTGCGGGTACTATTTAATGAAGCTGCCAGTTGAGGACCTGTGAGGCGTCGATTTCTCAAACTAGAGACTCCAATGTACTTGTCTTGTTGCTCAGTTGTGCAGCGGGGCCTCCCACTTCTCTTTCTACTTTGGTTAGAGCCTGTTTGTGCTCTCCTCTGAAGGGAGTAGTACACACTGTTTTAGGAAATCTTCAGTTTCTTGGCTCATATGGAAAAACCTTCATTTCTAAGAACAAGAATAGACTGTTGAGTTTCACATGACAGTTCTCTTTTTCTGGCCATTTTGAGAGTTTAATGGAACCAACAAATGTAATGTTCCAGATTCTCAACTTGCTCAAAGGAAGGTCAGTTTTATAGCTTCTCTACTCAGCAAAACTGTTTTCAGCTGTGCTAATGTACCGCCCCACGGCCTCGGCTGCGGCCGACGAGCCGCTCAGATCCGTGCTCGCGTTCTACGGGTGGTGGCTCGAGCCTCTCACGGACCCGGGGGTCACGACGCTCTGCAAGGGTGTTGGCATTACACACGGGGGATGCGGGTATTTGGTTTTTTTGGGATGATCATTCGTGACGCCACCCATGGGTTGTGGTGATGGTGAACACCACCGCTGCGGTGAAGGTACGGGGACTCCCGAGAGCGGTGTAGTGGCGCAGCCAGGTGTTGACCCCTCTGTGGGTAGGGGATTTTGGTCCTGGGGCCCGGTCGGGCTGTGGGCAGGGGTGCAGGGCGCAGTGTTGCAGTGCAGCGCGGTGCGGTGCCTGATGGCACTGTTGTACTCACGATTAAACCACACAGAGTCACTGGTAAACCAAACAGAGGAATGAACGGGGCCCGCAGCCGGCTGCAGCTTCCTAGTTGGGTTGGCAATGTCTGCCTTTCTCTTGCACCTGTGTTTGTAGTGTGACCACTATGCCTGGGCACTGGTAGTCCGTTCCCCAGCGAGTGTGTGTCGTAGGAGCCCCTGTTGCCGGCAGACGCTGGCCCTTGGATCTCTGGCCTCTGGCGGTGGCTACTATCTGGACGGGTTGGGCTGTTGCCTTCAATCAGGACATTGGTGGGAATGAACCCCTGAGGTCCAGACCGCAATCAGTTAATCTGACTATGGTGGTGGCATATAGCCTAGTTGGGGTCTGAGTACCCTGCCTGGTGCTCCGGTATCCAGTTAGCTCCCCGGTTCGGTTCCGATGGGCAACTACCCTGTCTCGGTCCCTTACGGTTCCGCTGGTTGTATTCCCGGTCTCCTGCAGGCGGCCACTGCCATCTGCCTGCCTGACTGTTGCACTCCACTCCTCTCCACTGTACTGCACTGACTGTCTGAACCGTCTGTCTATTGTCTTCCTGCCTCAGGCCAGCAGACTCCTAGGTGGGCGTGTCTTTCCGCCTGACTCTGCCCACCTGGTGTGCCTGTCTAACACTGAGGGAGGCAATCAGGTCTTTGTGGTTGACTGGTGGTACCTTTCTAGTGTGGGGGTGTATGTGGTGAGTGTTGTGACCTGTGACCCCTGGGGTCCAGGGCGTCACACTAACATACTTGCACAAGGGTTTTCAAAGGCTTTCTAAACATCCATTAGCCTTCTAACACAGTTAGCAAACACAATGTACCATTAGAACACTGGAGTGGTGGTTGTTGGAAATGGGCCTCTATACACCTATGTAGATATTGCATTCAAAGCCAGACGTTTGCAGCTAGAATAGTCATTTACCACATTAACAATGTATAGAGTGTATTTCTGTTTAATTTAATGTTAGCTTCATTGAAAAAAAAAGTGCTTTTCTTTCAAAAATAAGGAAATATCTAAGTGACTCTAAACTTATGAACTGTAGTGTATATACCATATATATATATATATATATATATATATATATATATATATATATACACACATACATATATATGTATATATATATATATATATATATATATATATACACACACACACACACACACACACACACACACACACACACACACATATATATGTATATATATATATACATACATACATATATTATATATATATACAGTTAGGTCCAGAGATATTTGGACAGTGACACAAGTTTTGTTATTTTAGCTGTTTACAAAAGCATGTTCAGAAATACAATTATATATATAATATGGGCTGAAAGTGCACACTCCCAGCTGCAATATGAGAGTTTTCACATCCAAATCGGAGAAAGGGTTTAGGAATCATAGCTCTGTAATGCATAGCCTCCTCTTTTTAAAGGGACCAAAAGTAATTGGACAAGGGACTCTAAGGCGGGCTTTGCACGCTGCGACATCGGTAACAATGTGTTACCGATGCTGCAGCGATAGTCCCGCCCCCGTCGCACGTTCGATATATAGTGAAAGCTGCCGTAGCGATTATTATCGCTACGGCAGCTTCACACGCACATACCTGCCGTACGACGTCCCTCTGGCCGGCGACCCGCCTCCTTCCTTAGGGGGCGGGTCGTGCGGCGTCACAGTGACGTCACACGGCAGGCGGCCAATTGAAGTGGAGGGGCGGAGATGAGCAGGATGTAAACATCCCGCCCACCTCCGTCCTTCTCATTGCAGCCGGCGGCAGGTAAGGTGAAGTTCCTCGCTCCTGCGGCTTCACACACAGCGATGTGTGCGGCCGCAGGAACGAGGAACTACATCGCACCTGTCGCTCCCCCGGCATTATGGAAATGTCGGAGGCTGCAGCGATGATACGATGACGACGATTTTGCGCTCGTTCATCGTATCATCTAGGATTTACACACTACGACATCGCAAGTGACGCCGGATGTGCGTCACTTTCGATTTGACCCCACCGACATCGCACCTGCGATGTCGTAGTGTGCAAAGCCCGCCTAAGGGCTGCAATTAACTCTGAAGGCGTCTCCCTCGTTAACCTGTAATCAATGAAGTAGTTAAAAGGTCTGGGGTTGATTACAGGTGTGTGGTTTTGCATTTGGAAGCTGTTGCTGTGACCAGACAACATGCGGTCTAAGGAACTCTCAATTGAGGTGAAGCAGAACATCCTGAGGCTGAAAAAAAAAGAAAAAATCCATCAGAAAGATAGCAGACATGCTTGGAGTAGCAAAATCAACAGTCGGGTACATTCTGAGAAAAAAGGAATTGACTGCTGAGCTTGGGAACTCAAAAAGGCCTGGGCGTCCACGGATGACAACAGTGGTAGATGATCGCCGCATACTTTCTTTGGAGAAGAAGAACCCGTTCACAACATCAACTGAAGTCCAGAACACTCTCAGTGAAGTAGGTGTATCTGTCTCTAAGTCAACAGTAAAGAGAAGACTCCATGAAAGTAAATACAAAGGGTTCACGTCTAGATGCAAACCATTCATCAATTCCAAAAATAGACAGGCCAGAGTTAAATTTGCTGAAAAACACCTCATGAAGCCAGCTCAGTTCTGGAAAAGAATTCTATGGACAGATGAGACAAAGATCAACCTGTACCAGAATGATGGGAAGAAAAAAGTTTGGAGAAGAAAGGGAACGGCACATGATCCAAGGCACACCACATCCTCTGTAAAACATGGTGGAGGCAACGTGATGGCATGGGCATGCATGGCTTTCAATGGCACTGGGTCACTTGTGTTTATTGATGACATAACAGCAGACAAGAGTAGCCGGATGAATTCTGAAGTGTACCGGGATATTCTTTCAGCCCAGATTCAGCCAAATGCCGCAAAGTTGATCGGATGGCGCTTCATAGTACAGATGGACAATGACCCCAAGCATACAGCCAAAGCTACCCAGGAGTTCATGAGTGCAAAAAAGTGGAACATTCTGCAATGGCCAAGTCAATCACCAGATCTTAACCCAATTGAGCATGCATTTCACTTGCTCAAATCCAGACTTAAGACGGAAAGACCCACAAACAAGCAAGACCTGAAGGCTGCGGCTGTAAAGGCCTGGCAAAGCATTAAGGAGGAGGAAACCCAGCGTTTGGTGATGTCCATGGGTTCCAGACTTAAGGCAGTGATTGCCTTCAAAGGATTCGCAACAAAATATTGAAAATAAAAATATTTTGTTTGGGTTTGGTTTATTTGTCCAATTACTTTTGACCTCCTAAAATGTGGAGTGTTTGTAAAGAAATGTGTACAATTCCTACAATTTCTATCAGATATTTTTGTTCAAACCTTCAAATTAAACGTTACAATCTGCACTTGAATTCTGTTGTAGAGGTTTCATTTCAAATCCAATGTGGTGGCATGCAGAGCCCAACTCGCGAAAATTGTGTCACTGTCCAAATATTTCTGGACCTAACTGTATATATATATATTTATATATATATATATATATATATATATAGATACTGCTCATCAAGTTGTTCAATAAAGAAAAGTTCATTTATGGACTCTGATCTCCTTTACTCCTCTCTATTCCATCGGGTCATAGCCTGCCTTGTCAGCTTGTGGTCTTCAGAGGTGCATCGCCAAGGTAATAGCGGAGCACACCCAGCCATTTTCCTGTAGCCTGGTGGATAATGCGCAGCTAAGTTATCGGTTGCTGCCACGCCCGTTGCATCAACAAACCCTATAAAAAAAACTAAAAGTATGCAATAGCGATAAAAGTGGCAAAAACTGGCTCTACGATTAATGGGCAACAATAACTCTCTATACAGGGGCAGATGGTGTTTTTTCGTCAATAAATGAATTGATCACCTAGAAGGACAAGATCTGTCTACGCTTTTTGTCTCGGTGTCATATTAATTTTTGCTTAGAGATAAAAGAAAAGTATAAGAAATAAGAAAAGATGCAAATATCTCACTAGGTGACAAGCCACCTGGGGCTGTCAGGATTACCCGTAATGAAATGTTGGTATGTGACACAGGATATACGTATTTATATTCATATAGTCCCTCTCACATTTGCTATAAAAGCTGACTCTCTCTCTGTGGTCCATCCACTCTCTGCATAATCAATAGTCATTTCAGTCATCAGTCACTTGTGTCCTGTACGGTGCACTCCTTTCATCACGCTGCCTTTTATGCTATAGATTGTATATGATTACACTTTAGAGAAAGATTTATGGTCCCACTGGGTGATAACTGATGCTTATTTTCACAAATGCAAGTCTAACGGCTCAACAAAGCTGTTTGCTATAGGGAGGCTAAAGCATTTCGCATTTCAAATGTCAACTACATACTGCATTTCATAGTCCTTGTATCATATAAAGCACTATGGAGTTTATTAAAACACAGGTTCATTGTAAATAAAGCATCGTGCCCTTTACCTGGAGCTGAATTCTAGCTGCAGTGCACTGGCTAACCTGAGATACTGATGATATATTGTCAAATCATATTCATTTTTCTAAACCAACTAGACAAGAGCACATTTTATGCACAGTTAGGTTCAATACTCAGGTAGCTTCAGGACTTATTGACCATACACCTCCACTGTACACGTTACCCTTCAGTTTGTTGAAAAAACCTTTAGTGGAATATAAAAATGTATTCCTGTTAGCATCTGTGTTATACGATTAACAATCAGACCAGTTATATTACTCAATATTGATAAAGGGGTATTCCCATCTCAAAGATGCTATCCCAATATGTAGTAGGTGTACGCCTATACCGGCATCCCCACGCTGTACTGCTCCCCTCCCCCAGCGGGAACGTCGGTTATCTCAGCCTGTGGTGGCTGCTCCACCCCGGTCCATGATGCTGTTTCCCAGAGCCTGTGTACACCTCACAGGCTTCAGGTTCTGATTGAAGGGTGCCCGTGTGGCCACCCTCTTTTCTTAAAGGGCCAGCATACCCTAAACTGGAAGTACCTCTCAGGTCAGCTGTCCAGTTGCAGGTATTTAAAGCACCTTCCCCTTAAGGGAGGTGTCTGGGCAATGAGTCTCATATGTTGCTAGTTCTCAGGTCCTTAGCACTGCTGCTATTGTCTCTGCTGCTTCTGTACTGTGCTATATGCTACTGCTGATTTATATTTGTGTTCTAGTGTTCTGCTGATCCACTGCTGCTGTTATCCCAAGTTTGCCGCTGCTGCCACTGACTCGCCCCAGGGCTATAGGGTACTCGGTCCCGGGTGGTGTAGTACTGGGATGTGTCACTGCGTGGCCATTGCCCAGTTCCGTGACCCTGGGGATCACTTGAAGGAGGTTATGTACAGGGGAATATTTATAAAGTTTGTATTGCGATACCACTTGCGGGTTGCGGTTATGGTGATAGAACCGCCCCAACACAGTCTTTCATGTTAGTGGCAGCCTGGATGCTTGTGTGGCACCCTGGACTAGCCAGGTAGCCACAGACAAAACACACACACACCCCCACCCCCGGACAGTTACATTAGTCAGACACAAAACCCTTGTTGCCTCCCTCCAGGGTCTGATGTCCACACCAGGTGCGGCGGAGCCAGGCGGTTGGCTGCACCCACCAAGGAGTTCACAGGCCTGGAGGTGGGAAAGCGGACAGTTAGAGTTTGGAGGAGTTGAGTGTTGGAGGTGAAAGTGAGAGGTCACTAAACTGCAAGTGTCTGGGTCGGAGCCCAGGCACTGAGAGCAAGGTTGGCAGATGGTGGTGGCTGTCTGCAGGAGTTGGTGGAACTCCGCAGAGCCGTAAGGACCGGGGCTGGGCGGCGGCCCACCGGTACCGGACTGGGGAACGGAATGAAGCTAAGCACACCCAGGCAGGGCCATCGGACCCCAACCAGACTTGGAGCCGCCATTAATAGTCAAATACGAATGTGACAGGAACCCCCCGGGGTTGCCTAACAACCAAGTCCCGACTGAAGGCAACCGCTCACACCGTGAGGACATACAGCCACCGCCACCGGCTAGAAGTCCAAGGGCCAGCGCCTGCGGGCAAAACGGACTCCTCCGGTATCTATACACCGGGGAGCAAACTACCGTTGGGAAGCCATTGGAGTCACAGTACACAAAGGTGCAGGGAGAGACAGCCACCATCACCTGTCCGGGGAGAGACACAGCAGCCAGCTGTGGGACCCGTCCATCCAGCCGTTTGGTTTACCGGAGACTTTGTGCATCTCTTGCCGAGTGAGTACACCAGGGCCATCCGGCACCGCGCCGCGCTGTCCTTGCAACCCTGTACCTCACCGACCCTGCCTCCCCGTCACACTACAGGGCCCCGGGACCACCAACCCCTACCCACGGAGGGGGAAAACAACATCCCAGCTGCTCCCTACCATCGCTCCCGGGATCCCCGTCACCAGCAGCGGTGGTGCACATCTTCACCACAACCCGTGGGTGGCGTCACAGACTAAATCCCCAGACAAACCACCCCCTTTTCACTCACGGGCGAGGAGCGCCGCTCGAGTCCCTGGGTCCGGCCCACCGCTCGAGCCACCGAGCAGCAGCGCCGGACCCGAGCATTAGCGAGCGCAGCGCCCTGCCGCCCACGACACTTGGCCCTCCGCAAGTAAGGCCGGGGCCCTAGGGAATAGGTGATGGACTTAGTGGGCCGTAGGCACCGGAGCGCAGGACAGCGGCGCCGGTAAATAATGAGGATGAGGCAAGAGCTCCAGTTCAGGTGTTTTACTCACTGGTTAGGAGATTGCCTGGGAGCATACTGGTTCACTGCTGGTAAGTCTCTGGTTATCCGATGCAAGATCCAGGTGGTTACTGGTGTCAGTGTAAATGTCCTGTTTGTCCTCGCTATCTAGCAATCAGCAGAAGGAACCTGGGCCCGCAACAGAAAGATGAACTGTCTGAAGTCCCACCAGCACTGGTGCTTTTGACTCGCCCACCCCAGGGCTATGGGACACCCGATGCCGGGCCGGACTAGTCCGGGGATCGTCAGTGGTGGCTGGGCCCGACTCCGTACCCTGGTGGGGTCAATTAATATGGCTTCAGTGGGGGTGATTAAAGTTTGTATTATTCGTGACGCCACCTGTGGTTTGCGGCTATTAAGCCACCGCTGCTGTATGGGGCCTGCGGGGTGATGGAACGGCAGCAATGGTGGTACTGCTCCCCACAGGTGGAGTGGTGTCCCGGGGACACTGTTGGTGCTTGTGAGTGTCGATGTAGTTGCGGTGTAATGCAGGGCCGACAGGGCGGTGAAAGGACCGGACACAAACAACAGTCTCTTTACCTTTTCCTCTTTTACTTGGTAAACGGTTAGTCCTGGGAGACCGTTACAGGTGATAGAGGGCTCCGGCCGGCCTGGAAGTAACTGGGGTCGTCTCTTTGGCCAGTCGAGTATGAGGCCTACTGCCTGCTCTTTCTTTGCTGTTATAGGACCCTGCACTTTGGGTTAGCAATGGCCCTCTTGCTGCTGGGACCGATGGTTCGTCCCTCTCCCTGTGTGGTAGGCTGCGCAGGCCCTCTCTGGTGCTTCTCTACTGGAGTCCACACCGGGCCCTGGTGGTGCAGCTGTACCTTCAGGTTGCTTATGGGCCAGGTGCTTGCAGCTCTCCTGCCCTTCGGATTCGGCTGCCAGGGAAGGGTTTTACACCCTAGCAACCACAGACTGTCTGATTCTCTCCTTTGCCTCTCTGCCAATCCTGCTTCACTGGGCCAAGCTATTCCAGCTCCAGGCCCCAGTTCCACAGGACAGCACACTCTGCGTCTTCACTCTCCAGCTTCCCTCTCAGACTGAACACTAACTCCTCCCTCAGGTCAGACTTGAGGAATGCTCCCTGGAACTCCAGGTTCAGAGCTCCCTCTGCTGGCCTGAGGGAGAAACTACGTTGGATGTTGGTACCTACTGGCCAATGATTTCCCCAATTACCTCCAGGCTCAGTATTAACCCTTTTGAGGGGGGCAACACTGTTGTGGCGTCCAGGTCCTGGGGCGCCACATTTTCCTGCACCCAGTCTGGTCTCATGGGATGTCCCTTCAGAAAGCTCACTATGTGTCATGGCTACCTCCTCTTATACCCCATGTTGCACCCGCCCCCCAGTGGTTGTCCTGGTGACCGGAAAGTCCCATGCTACTGGATACCTTACTCTCTCTGTAGGGGCGCTTCCACTGTTACCCATCACCAGAAACTATCTCTCCCATACCCCTAGGGCTAGCCGTCACTGCACCAGTCTTCCTGAGTGGCAACCGGTCTCACACTTGCAGCATAACATCCTCACCATCTGGTGCTCTGGTAAAAGCCAGGTGTGGTTCCACAGTCAAACCCTTCTTGGTTTTCTGTATACTGTGGGCAAGTGGGTCAGCTAAATCCCCTGCTCACCCCGCGAGCATAACAGTAGGTGTAATAATAATAATAATATTAGCAAATATCTCCAATTAGAAATGTGGTATAGTTCTCCTGATATAGCCAAGTCTCTTACCTCATGTACAGGGCATTGCAGCTTAGGTAACCATGGTTATGACCACTAGCTACTAACTGTCCCTATATGCATGGCCATAATTTTGGATACCTAAGCTTCTGTAATGCCCTGCACATGAGTAAGTGTAATTGCTTTTCAGAAGAACAATACCACATTGTAATTGGAGATATTTGCTGAGATTATTATTATTACACGTCATACATATTGGGATAGGATCTTGGAGATGGGAATACCTCTTTAATTCCCCAATTATTATTAGTAGGTGATTATGATATTTTGTTGTGTTTTTCTAATTGTGGTTTTCACCTACTACTGTTATGGCTTTTTGCTATTACCCATGGGATACTGTTGATCCAAAAAACTAAGTCTGAGTGCCCTCATGACTGTATCACAAAAAGTTTTGTCAAAGCCAAATTTTCTAAAAGCATCAAAAAGAAAGCAACTTTATTTAAAACATTGCATACTAAAAAGAGACAAAATAACACAGCATCGAAAATTAGATAAAAATACATGTAAAAAAGTGCATTAAAAATAAAAGTAACCTAATTTAGATAATAGATGTGGAAAATTCTGAAACGTAAAAAAAACTCACCAAAAGCTCAATGTTGGAAAGTAGCCTTAAGAGTAAAGGCCCCTGTCTACCTGCTATCCAGGTAACTAGAAAAGTAAATCTATATTTATACTATATTCCCAGAATGGTGTGAGTTTGTTGCTGCAGATTTTCTGCAACATTTCTTCTCTTATTCTGTACTGTGTTTTTTGTGCAGCGTCTAAAGCTCAGTAGAGGCTCATCATGGAAACTTATGCCGGCGTCACACGGGACGATATATCGTGCGATCGCATGAGCGATCGCACCCGCCCTGGTCGTTTGTGCGTCACGGGCAATTAATTGCCCGTGGCGTACAAAGTCGTTAACCCCCATCACACGTACTTATCTCCCAGACGATCTCGCTGTGGGCGGTGAACATCCTCTTCCTGAAGGGGGAGGGACGTTCGGCGTCACAGCGACTTCACACAGCGGCCGGCCAATAGAAGCGGAGGGGCGGAGATGAGCGGGACGTAACATCCCGCCCACCTCCTTCCTTCCGCATTGTCGGCGGGACGCAGGTAAGCTGAGTTCGTTGTTCCCGGGGTGTCACACAGAGCGACGTGTGCTGCCTCGGGAACGATGAACAACCAGAGCACAGAAGGAGGACCGACATTTTGAAAATGAACGACGTGTCAACGAGCAACGATAAGGTGAGTATTTTTGCTCGTTCACAGTCGTTCGGAGGTGTCACACGGTACGACATCTCTAGCGATGCCGGATGTGCATCACGAATTCCGTGACCCCGCCGATATATCACACGATATATCGTACCGTGTGACGCAGGCATTAGCATGAGTTTCTGATAGATTTTGAACTTTGCATGTTTTTTTGTGTTGTGTTGTGTCTACAGTTCAAGCAAAATGAATGGGATTTATAGCAATACTGAGTTTTCTGTGCAGATTTTCAGCATAAAATTGCATTAGATACTTAAAATCAGCAGGTAAAAATGCATGTAATTCTCACATGACTATGAATAATGTTTTATGAAAGCCATTTCCCACGATGTATCAAAAACAAAGAAGTTTTTTGTAAAACATAGGATTACAAAAAGAGACAAAAACAGAAGCATCAAAAAACGAGAAAAAAAAAGCATAAAACCACTCTAAGGCGGGCTTTTCACGCTGCGACATCGGTAACAATGTGTTACCGATGCTGCAGCGATAGTCCCCGCCCCCGTCGCAGGTGCGATATCTTGTGATTGCTGCTGTAGCGAACATTATCGCTACGGCAGTTTCACATGCACTCACTTGCCCTTCGACTTCGGTCTGGACGTGAGTCGGCGTGAGACGCGGTGACACAGGTAGGAGATGTTCCTCGCTCCTGCGGCTTCTCACACAGCGATGTGTGCTGCCGCAGGAACGAGGAACAACATCGTACCTGTCGCTGCTGCCAAATAATGGAAATGTCGGACCCTACACTGATGATACGATCGTATCAAAAAGGATTTACACACTACGATATCGACTGCGACGCCGGATGTGCTTCACTTTCGATTTGACCCCACCGATATCATACCTGCGATGTCATAGTGTGCAAAGCCTGCCTAAGATGCAATCAAAAATAAGGAAGTAACCAATTTTTACTACAAGGTGCAGAAATGCTGCAGAAAATCTTCAAAATCAAAGACTCATCGTGAGAAAAAAAAATTGGTTATAGATTCTGACTTGAAATGAGACTTAAGCGGGCTTTACATACTGCGAAATCGCTAGCGATGTCGCGAGCAATAGCACCCGCCCACGTCAGTGGCGCGTCACAGGGTGATCACTGCCATAGCGAACAATATAGCAACGGCAGCGTCACATGCAATTACCTCTTCACCGACATCGCTGTGACCGTCAAACAATCTCTCCTTTAAGGGGGGAGGTTCATTCGCCATCCCAGCGGCATCACTAAGCGGCCGCCCAATAGAAGCGGAGGGGCGGAGATGAGCTGGCGGAACATCCCGCCCACCTCCTTCCTTTCTCATTGCGGGTGGCCGTAGGTATGGTGATGTTCCTCGTTCCTGCGGTGTTACACATAGCGATATGTGCTGCCGCAGGAACGACGAACAACATCGCACCTGCTGCAGCAACGATAATCGGAATTAAAACGATGTGTCAACAATCAACGATTTGGTGAGTAATTTTGATCGTTAACTGTCGTTCGTGCGTTTCACACGCAACTACGTCGCTAACGAGGCCGGATGTGCGTCATGAATTCCGTGACCCCCAACGACATCTCGTTAGCGATGTCGTTGCGTGTAAAGCTTACTTTAGATTTGCTGCAAATTTCACCCTGTCCATACAGTGTGTTCCTATCGCTTGTATAAGGGGTGACCAAGAGCCTCAATTTCACAAATTTTGTGAATGAGCTATATCACTCAACTAATATTTTTACCTATTTACCGTATTTTTCGTTTTATAAGGCGCACCAGATTATAAAATGAACCCCAAATTTAGAGAGAAAAAAAAATATGGAGTCTGTCTTATAATCCGGTGGTATCTTACCGGTGAGGTGGGGTGGCAGCGTGGTCGAGTGGTTTGTCATAGGAGGCAGAGGCAGTGCTGGAGTACGGCAATGTTGAGGGCGGTGGAGAGGGGGGCCCTGATGCTCTCTGCGGGCTCTACTCTGTGCTGGGGCAATGGGAGCTGCTCTATGCTCGGGCAGCCAGCACTGCTCTTTGCTAGGGCAGCCGACACTGCTCAGTGATAGGGCAGCCGGCACTGCTCTGTGCTAGGACTGCCGGCACTGCTCTGTGCTGGTAATCGCTGTGGGTAGTGTGACACTTGTCATTCTGAATATGTCAGCGGTGTCGGCTTCAAAGAAATGAGAGCGGAGTCGGTGTGTGCGCAGATGAGAGCTTGAGCTGAGAGCTCCAGCTGTGCAAATGCCGACTCTGGGCACCATTAGTGAATTCCTCACCGCTGACATCTTCAGAATGGCCCATGCCTCACCGCATGCCGCACGGAGCCTTGCTGCCCACCGCACAGAACAGTACCACCCGCCGCACATTGCTGCACAGAGCAGGTCTGTCCGCCAAACAGAGCAACACCGCAGACAGCAGCACCCACAGCACAGCGTACAGCATTGCCCCTGCCTCCTGCCACCCCTCTCCACCACCCCCCTGGTAAGCTACATTCGGATTTTAAGACGCATCCCTCATTTTCCTCCCGAACTTTTGGGAGGAAAAGTGTGTCTTATAATCCGAAAAATACGGTATACTAAGGCTCACCATGTGTCTTAGACGTTTATAAAGTGAAAAGAATCTCCCTTACAAATCCAGTATTACTCAATTATAACTCCAGTACATATAAAAAAAAATTAAAAAATCAAGAGGTTTAATTTTAAAATACTATTTAATTTTTCTGGTTTTGATTGCTTATAATTAAAGCTAAACTATAATCAGAAAATGATTCTTTAGGTCTATGTGATAATTATGCACTGGAGTTTGTCTTGAGGATCTAAAACATAAACCTCAAAGTGACAAATAGCTCATTACATGGACATATTGTAAATTCCTCTATTATGTTCAGCTATAAAAATTGTGACCCTGAAATTTTTTACCGTAAAAGAATTGTCTTGTGTATTTAATTTTAGTTAAATTAATTAAGTGTAAGTATGTAGGAGAGGAAAAATGTAAACTCCCTGGGGAGACCATATTGAAAGTTTTCACTTTCTTCCTCAATTGTCTGTATGTCAGCTTTAAAACCCAGTGGATTAACGGTCTTGAAAAATGATATTATAAAGCACAAATAGTCCAATTGAGCAATAAACATTAACAATCCAAGTTTGGAATACAAGTAAAAATTGAAGGAGTTGTCCAGGACTTCATATTGGTAGCACATTCTTAGAATAGCTGATAAATATCAGGTCGGTGGGTGCGCAACTCCCAACAAGCCCGCTGATCAGCTAACCCTGTGCCAAAAGTAACTGAGAGGGATCAGTTGTGGTGTGTAACTACACATCTCCATCAACTATATAATGGCTGTGTCATGATCCAGGAACGGTATTCTCTACTCTAGAGTTTCCCACCCTGGTCATATAAGGGGTTAACTCCCATCAGCCTCATTCTGGGTTCAGGAGACACTATATATATGGTCACTGCACTAGCATTCCAGCGCTGGTTATAGTTTTGCTCTGCAGCTTGTGACTGGCTCTGGTGAGATTTTCTATTTGATCTGTTACCATGGCCTGACCTGTATCCTCCTCCGTTCATCTGTCTGTCCCAGTCCCTGACTTCCAGCTCCTGTCTGTTGTTTGTGTTTCCCTCTGCATTCCTCATCTCCCGGCTTCCGACTTGGTTCTGTTTTCTGACTTGATTTTGATCTTCCCTTTGCAGTGACTCGACTTTCCTGGTTAGACCCTGACTGTTTGACTACTGTATTGCCCTCTGGTATTTTGCCTGTAAATTGCCTGCTGATGTTACTTTGCTGTACTTCAGCTGTCTTTCTGTTACAGTGTTACTTTGACTCTCCTTCACTACTCTGCTGCCACCTAGTGGGGAATACGCTGTATTACATCTTACTAGCCCTTTATACAGCGTGACAAACTATAGCTGGGTACTGTATATGTGGCGCCCCTGAGGCTTCCGTCGCCAAACATTGCACCCCAGCCAGAGGTGTGATGTCCCATCCTGTTTGTGACGCTAAAGTTGACTCGCCCACCCCGGGACTATGGGACACCCAGTGCCGGGCCGGACTAGTCCCGGGGTCGTCAGTGGTGGCGGGGCCCGACTCTATGATCCTGGGAGGAGTCAATTAATATGGCTTCAGTGTTGGGGGTGATTAAAGTTTATATTATTCGTGACGCCACCTGTGGTTTGCGGCTATTAAGCCGCCGCTGCTGTATGGGGCCTCCGGGGCTGATGGAATGGCAGCTTGGATGGTCCTGCTCCCCACAGGTGGAGCGGTGCCCCGGGGCAACAGTTGGTGCTTGTAAGAGTCTATGCAGTGATGGTATATTGCAGATGAAATAACAGAGTCAACACCAAGGGTGCAGTTTCAAGATGTTTACTCACGATGGTTGTTCAACACGGCAGCTGTCCGGTTGCCCACTGGTGTGCTGGAATCCTCTGTCAGGGACCTCCGCTGATCCCGGGTAGGAGGAAAGTCTTGAAGGAATGATGAGGGGCAGACAGGGACTATGTACAGTTCTGTTTCTTCTTTTCTTCTTCTTTACTTTACATCTCTGTGCTAGAGTCCCACGCAAGCCAGCAGCCCTTTTAAGCAAGCAGCCCCACTCCAGAGCAAGCCCAGGCCGCAGCACCTTGCAGCAGGCCTGCCACAAGCACTCAAGAGTCGCAGACAATGATCTCAATGTACTATCTGCTGCCCAGGGCCCTGCCAAGTCAGGACTCTAGCACAGAGATGTAGAGTAAAGAAGAAGAAAAGAAGAAACAGAACTGTGCATAGTCCCTGTCTACCCCTCATCATTCCTTCAAGACTTTCCTGCATTGCCCCAACCCATTGTTCTTTTTGAAGACGACACCCATCCCTAATTTCCTGCCCTCATGTTCTTTTCGAAGATGTCACCCCCCCTTGTTTATGTTGTACCGGGCAACTAGACTGGAATGTGGTCCCCTGTTATTGATATGTCTTGTTTTAACCAGGCCACTGGACTTAGTGGCTGGTTCGTTTTATGCAACCCCCTAAGTTAAAAGTTACAAAGACAATTGGTCCACTGAACTATGTGTTGTCAGATTCCCCCTGTATATATGTTGCACCTGTTGTGCCCCCTACCAGAATTCTGGTGGGAGTGCCCAAAAGACTCAAAAGTTTTATTCTTTTAAACTTTGTAACGTTCAAGTATATGTGCCTCCCATAAAGGGAAGAAAAAGTTTTACTGTTTTAATGTTATATGCATATATAAACATTTTTGCAGTTTCTCCACTTTTCTTGTTGTTTCAGCCCGCGGGCATGCTGGGATTCGCTGTGGGGGAGTGTGGTGCCCCTGAGGCTTCCGTCGCCACAGGAACATTGCACCCCAGCCAGAGGTGTGATGTCCCATCCTGGGTAAGGAAAGGAGTAAACGCCGGTCCACAGGCAAATCTGCACTACACCCATTGTTAGGCATATTTAGGGACCGGGGATAGTGGCAGCTACCCTCCCATGCTGCATGCTGGGAGGGGCCGTAAGACCCATCCCTGCATCCATAGGGTAGAGCTTAGCAACTGGGTGGGTGGGAGGAGCCAGCCGAGAGTAGAGTAGAACAAGGAAGGTCAAGTTTAGTGAGTCTGCAGAGAGAGTGAAGAGCAGAAGGAGGCAGTCTGCGGGAGGCAGAGGAGTCTGAAGTAAAGAGAGAGCTGAGAGGAGAGACAGAGAGAAGAGTAGTGCTCTAGTCAGTCAGGAGCAAGAAGGAGAAAGTGACGCTTCCTGGTGAAGACCCTGGGACCCAGCTAGGTCCGGGTGACACCACAACCGAGAAATACAGAAGGGATTCCAGGGTAACTGAACCACTTTCAAGCACAGGGCCTGTTCCACAGAACAATCAGGTGGAGGGATCGAGCTGCACACAGGGGACGGTCCCTAGAAACTGGAGGAAGAGAAGTTAGTTCCAAAAGTAAAAACCGAGGTCCAGGGTGGCTGCAAGCGACTAGGGCCACAGCCCACAGCAGAACCTCTGGAAAGGGGGTAGAATACCCTCTAGGCAAGCCCCGGCCCGGAGGCTGTAGTGGAGGCCAAGTCAGGTTCATCCAGTAAAGGCAAGGCTTAGAAGTCAGCTGAAGAAAGGAACACAATAGAGGGGTGCACCGGCTTTTATTTCCAGATCTACTTGGGATCAGCGGAGGTCCCTGACAGGGGATCCCAGCACACCAGTGGGCAACCGGACAGCTGCCGTGTTGAACAACCATCGTGAGTAAACATCTTGAAACTGCACTCTTAGTGTTGTCTCTGTTATTTCATCTGCACTGTATCATCACTGCATAGACTCTTACAAGCAGCAACTGTGGCCCCAGGGCACCGCTCCACCTGTGGGGAGCAGGATCATCCAAGCTGCCATTCCATCAGCCCCGGAGGCGCCATACAGCAGCAGCGGCTTAATAGCCGCAAACCACAGGTGGCGTCACGAATAATATAAACTTTAATCACCCCCAACACTGAAGCCATATTAATTGACTCCCGCCAGGGTCACGGAGTCGGGCCCCGCCACCACTGACGACCCCCGGACTAGTCCGGCCCGGCACCGGGTGTCACATAGCCCTGGGGTGGGCGAGTCATATATTCACCCCTATTCATTTGAATAGTGGTGGATGTGCAATAACTAACAGTGAACACTATACAGTTGATGAAGCTGCACTGTTCTGCTCTGCAATTGATTAAATCTAGCCATCACTAAAGGCCCTGTCACACACAGAGATAAATCTGCGGCAGATCTGTGGTTGCAGTGAAATTGTGGACAATCAGTGTCAGGTGTGTGGCTGTGTACAAATGGAACAATATGTCCATGATTTCACTGCAGCCACAGATCTGCCAAAGATTTATCTCTGTGTGTGATGGGGGCTTAAGAATTGCTGATCAGCGGTAGTGCCCGGTGTTGCACTCCTCCAATGTGATGTAGATGAGCTATCCTAAGGAAATTCTGTCAACGAGGAAATCCTTAGCCACTTGTACAAAATTTACTATTTCTTTGTTTAGTAAGTCAAGGGACCTGAGCCATTGTTTCATGTAAGACTGTCCAGTGCCAATTTTATGCAAGTTTTTGGAATGCCTGCTGATTAATGGATTGCTTCAGACTCCTGCTGTGTACTGGTTTTCATCAGTTGGAGGACAATTATGCAGGGTAATAGAACTAGAAAACATTGAGGGAACAGCCATATTTTTTTCCTCCCAATCTTGTGGGGCACAATGCCCTTAAATGGGCACTAAGGGATATAGAAAATGGCCTGCTGTGGTCACCAGTATAATTCTACTGGACTTCAGTTTAGGGACCATGGTTCCAGCAAGTGAATTACAGAACTGCTCCACTACTCAACACTGAGGAAACAAATTTGTTTGGACAACCCAGGTTGGAACAATCCGGTCACCTGGCCACAAACCTCTCTGTGCTCAGTCGGCTTCCTAAGCTTGCCACTATCTCCTCTCAATTGGGACCCACCAAAAGCGGGGTGCTGCTGGCTGGTGTCTCTGAGGTTCTAATCCCTGACAAGCCAACAGAAGGGTGAGACTCTGTCACTTGCATCATCTCGTGTCCTCTAATACTATATGCTGTTGTTTGTTGGTAACCCAATAAAGTCTTACGAGAGTGTGGTACCCTTACCTTGGGTTGTGTGAGTAGTATTTCTGCCCATGGGCAAGGAGTATGGCCTTTCAGTTGGATGTGCCTCGTCCCACACACTCTAACTAAAGACAGCCAGACAAGAGCACCACCTGACCCTCTTCTTCATATATGCCATCAGTATAAAGTCCTGGACCACTCTTTTAAGAGTTTGAAGAAGGAAAGCAAGATACAGGTAAACAAATTGCAAATCACAATAATCTGGAAATCAGTAAGTACTAAGTCAATGACAAAGATTTTATTGGAGGTAAGATCGAAAACCAAAAGCTTGGTAATTATCAGATCTGTGTAAACTCAACACTGATATTGAATCTGGCATTGAATGAAAGGTATAGCCTGTGTGTGATAAGGTCACTACTAATAAAGGAAGTTAATGGACAGAAAACTGTACATGGACTAAAACAGTTTCCTATACTCAGGTCGTCGTGCTTAACTGCTCTCAACCTTAAATATTTCCATTTGAGATGGATCCTAAAATAGAGCGTGAAATCATGACTAAATTTGTTTTAACATAGGATTATGTTTAGAACTAAATAATACTTATAGGTAGTAGGTCCATTGACTGATTTGCAACCTTAGCTCAGCATTAGTCATAACTAAAGTAATTGAAGCACATAAAATGAAAATCATATGTTTCTATGAATAGTCATTTGGCCTAAAGGGTTGTAATGTTCTTGCAAATATTTCTCAAGTGTCAAAGCAATAATTGAGCTCTAAGTTTATGAAAGAGTGTACTTTATCTTGAAATTTGGACCTTATGGCTGCTCCCGCTAGCAGTGTTTAGTTATGTACAATGTATATTGATGCACTGACATTGATCTCTATGTACTTCCTGCATCAATATAAACATATATGTCTTGAGCTATGTTCACATCACA
Source organism: Anomaloglossus baeobatrachus (assembly GCF_048569485.1). NCBI lineage: Eukaryota > Metazoa > Chordata > Amphibia > Anura > Aromobatidae > Anomaloglossus > Anomaloglossus baeobatrachus. Next base: position 198,488,904 of record NC_134360.1, on the reverse strand, counting down.
CTTTACCCTCACGCCTGTGGCTCTGTCGGGGCGAGGTCTGAAACCCTGGAAAACAAGACTCGGGGAAATGCGCTGACGGGGACATAGACCGTAATGATGCGGACGGAGTCACACTGTGCTCTGACGGACATAATTTTTTTCTAAATTTGCCTATTTGAGGTGGGCTCCAAGATGCAGTCTACCACATGGTGAAGCAAGTCTCAGATAGGTGGATATGGCCAAAAATGATGCCTCACAGAGAACACAGTGACTCCGTCTGCATCACTACGCTCAATGGATCCATCAGCACTTGAGCCCAAATCCTGTTTTCTAGGGCTTCTGTCATGCTAGGTATGAGGAAGTACCAACCGAATGGTGAAAGGGAAGGTAAACCCTATGTTTTTGGAAAGTGAAGATGGTGACCCCTAACCAAACCTACGGCTGGTCCCTGGGGTCCCTCACCACCCTACATAGATAGGTGTACCTATGCGCCATACTAAATACCTATCCCAAGGTATCCCTCGTGCTGGGCCCCAAATAGGGAATGGATAGGATGAGCTTTTCATCAACCCCACTAAACACTATAGAAGACACAAGGTGGACACACAGGGGGGAAATACATGAACTACCTATCCACGCATGGCACAGAGTTTTCAGCAACGATACCACAGAGGACTACACATCACCTGCTTGCAACCAAAGCTTGAATGAACTGAGAAATATCACCAGCACCAGTCCAAGGAAGGGGTTTTTAAAAACCTAGGGATGATCAACAGCTGGATGGAAGGCGAGCTCCTGCTGGGTCCAAAAGGGCGAGAGATTAATCCAGCAGGAAAGCTACCTATACCAATGAATATTGACAGCAGGAACAATAGAAAGTCAGGGAGTATTTTGCGCAGCCAAACCCTGTGACCTTCTATGGCTAGAAACCACATGACTGTCACACGAGACACACCCGTGACAGCTTCAGACGTAAGCTCCAATAGAGCCACTGCCATGAGGGTAAAACATAATGTGAACATAAATGTAGGCTGGAAGCCACAATGTCTAGAGAAATTCCACAAGATTGGGTAAAATTGAAGAAAGAAAACACTATACTTAGAATTGTAGGTAATAAGGTCATTGAGGATCCAAGGGAGACAACTATACTGTTTTTTCCTGGACTTGCAGATTTGCAGCAAATCCTCAGATATAATTCAGTGCTAATTTGTAATGTATGAGCTTTGTTTCAGATCTTTACTTTTCTGTCGAAATTAAGGCCCCCCAAAAAGCTTGGTAAAAAACTGGGAAGAAGTTAGAACTAGGCTGAAATTGTGAATGCACAATATTATCATCATTTTTGGTTCTTATTATTATGGTGTTCATTGTGCTGTGAAATAGCATGGCAACATACCGAATAATAATAATAAAAATAATAATAATAATAGCGACACCAAACTTGTATAGCATTTTTTTATAATTTGGTGGCAGAATACATTTTTTTAGAAATTAAAAAGCAAATGTTTGTGTTCCCATTTTCTGAGATGCATATATTTGTCCATCGATGGAGCTTGTGAGGGCTTGTTTTTGTAAGCCGAGCTGCTCTTTTAATTTATACATTGACATATTAATTGTTTTTTATTGTATTTTGGGGGCACTCGGGTGCCTAAAATCCTCAAAGCTGCTGTTTTCATTTTTTTTTTATTTGGTCATTAATGTATATTTTTAATTATTGTATAATTTAATAGTCCAGAGCTTTATAGATGTAGTGATACCAATTATGTTTATTATTATTTTTTTTTATTATTAAATTGTGAAAAAGGAAATAGTTTAAACTTTTAGATTTTTTTATATATTTTAAAATATATATTTTTTCATTTTAACTTTATTTTTCATCTCCCTTAAGACCCATTAACCTGCAATTATTTGATCACTTAAACTATCACAGTGCTGCAGTATTAAAGGGAATCTGTTAGCAGATTTTTGCTATGTAATCTGAGGACAGCATGCTGTAGGTGTTAAAAAAGAAAAATCAACTTTGCTTCTCTTATCCAGCTTTGTGCTATTGTTTACCAGAACCCTTCATGACCGAGGATGTATCGGTACATCCTAAATCATGAAGGGGTGATCACCACCAGCTGCTGCGGTGAGCCTGCGGCAATCTCCGCACATGTCAGCTGATTTGAACAACTGACATGTGTGCCTTGCACACCCCTTACGTTGCACTGTCAAAATGTGACAGCATGATTTAAATGCCCGGAGGAGGTAACGTGTATTTACCCGCCGCCATTGGAGTCCGTGTGATGGTAGCACAGGGTCATGTGATGACTCCTGTGCTACTATTTCTTACTTCCTGTAACTGCCGACAGAGTAGCCTCTGTTACAGAAAATGAGCATTTCTCCTGTTCTGAGCTGTGCAGCTCTGATCAAGAGAAATGAATTAGCGATCAGACTGCTGACCCTTATAGTTCCCTAGGGGGACTAGTAAAATAAAAAAGTAAAAAAAAGTTTTAAAAAAGAGATGTGGGTAACCTGCTCTGCTAGTAGTGTGTCTACTTCTTCTTCAGGAAACTACAATTAGATTGTGCTCTCCTGAAGAAAAAGTGTGATAACTTTTAAAAACAGAGAGAATAAACCGTATTCCTAATTTCTACACCCTATATTGGAATTATTTGGGGACTTATTACCAGCAGCGCAGGTTACCCACATCTCTGATCACCCATATACCATATTGGATTTGCCAAGCTTTGGAGCTGCAGCCTCTGGAAGACCTGTTTTGAAACTTTACTATTGTTGCATCTCACGCAACCACACTAGGTGAGCAAAATCGCTTTATTCTACAGGGTGGGCCACAAGTATGGATACACCCTTTGTGGGCCATAAGTATGGATACACCCTGATAAAAAAAGAGTAAAGTTGAATTCAAAATGGCGGCTTTGCACATGGCTGTCATGGGCGTCACCCGGCCTCAAATGTTTGGCCCCTCCCATGTACTAATATACCACAAACAGTAAGATGATAGCAACCACTTCCATTTTATCAGGGTGTATCCACACTTATGGCCCACCCTGTATTTATTTGTCACCTGGATAAAATCCTTGTGCACTTTATTTGCCCCCATATCAATTTCTGAAGTGATTTACCGTAGGATTTAAATAGTCAAACAGAAGTTAAAGCAGATAGAATGGATTACTGTTCTTAGAGGCAAGTGATAAGTATGTATTAAAGCCAGAATCTGACCTATAAGGAGAAGGCTCGACTCCTTAGCCCATTCCATACACGCATACTTAGATCAAAAAGTACCTGTTTAGCAGGCTGCGCAAATGTTGTAAACAGTGTATTAGGAAATGCGATTATTTAATTATTTATCATTATTTTCTTAGTAATTTTATAAAAAAATTATATAATTCTTATGTTATCCTTAATATACATGTGTAAAAAGATGTATCTGGTAGATAAAGATGACTTAGCATATACAGGGAAATATCTATGTACCAGTACATTGTGCCTGTAAAGAAGAAGAATTCACAATACCATTCACATATTCAATTACTGAAAAATTTCTTTGCTTTGGGTGTGCAGGCTCATAGCAAAAGTTGCTGCCCGCTACAGGTTGTGAGTTTGAACCTCAGTAAAGACAAGACTTCAACATGAAAAAAATGAAGAGTTGTAATAAATACTAGTGATGAGCGAGTACTAAAAAGCTCGGGTGCTCGAGGCTCGGGCCGAGCATCCCAAGATACTTGTGTACTCGGCCCGAGCACCGAGCCCAATGTTATCCTATGGGAGACCCGAGTATTTTTATGAAATGACCCCCGGCAGCATGTAGAAACCCTAAAAATGTCACAAAAGTCTCAGAAGAGTGCTCAAATGACATGGCAACAGCATGGGGAAGACCCCTTGAAGCATTTATCACTCAAAAGTCACAGCTGTGAACAATTTTGTCCGCGTTTTACACCATTTTTACGGACTCACCAGAAAACCTTCAAAATGACACCAAAATGAATTTTCATGGCGGAAATGTTAAGGGCACATACCCAATAGTGAGATAGAGCTGGTGTATGTTACTTTTTGAGATAAATACATGAAAGATTTTACGTAAAACATTGTGTGGCACTCCGATGTCCCTGAGAAGAGACGTACATGAAGGCCTCTTGAGTCTAATGTGCCCATTTTGAGGAAGTGAGTCTTTGTAGTATTTTCCTTTGCCAGGGCAGTCCAAAATTGTGAGGTTCACCAATGCCCCTGCATACAGACGTGCATGAGGGCCTGTAAACCTGAAGTGCCCATTGTAAGGAAATGGGTCTATTGTAGTATAGCCCTTTGGCAGGGCAGCCAAAAATTGGGAGGCTCCACATTGTCCCTGGATAGAGACGTGCATGAGGGCCTGTAAACCTGAAGTGCCCATTGTAAGGAAGATGGTCTATTGTAGTATAGCCCTTTGGCAGGGCAGCCAAAAATTGGGAGGCTCCATGTTGTCCCTGGATAGAGACGTGCATGAGGGCCTGTAAACCTGAAGTGCCCATTGTAAGGAAGTGGGTCTATTGTAGTATAGCCCTTTGGCAGGGCAGCCAAAAATTGGGAGGCTCCACATTGTCCCTGGATAGAGACCTGTTAGGTTCTTAGTGCATCCGTGCTTGCATTTAAAAACCGCACGTGTGTGCCTGTTGGTGGCAGCGTTCAGGCGCACTTGTGTGCGTTTTGCAAAAACTTGGATATAATGCACAAGTCTAGTGAATACACATCAGCACAGCATTGCAAAATGCGCAAGGGCGTTGGCAACGAACAAGGAAGTGGACGTGATGGTGGTGCAGGCAGAGACCGAGGTCGTGTGCAAGCTCTAATTTCGCCACAACAAAGGGACACATCTACTCGCTCGCACGTCCTGTCCCAAATTCTTGGGGACCGCAGCAGTACACCGCTCTTGAACCAAGACCAGTGTCAACAGGTTGTTAGTTGGATAGCGGATAATGCTTCCAGTCAGATTGGCACCATCACAAACGCTCTGTCTTCCACACGGTCAAGTGTCAGTAGCCATGAAACTGCACCGCACATTTCAGAACCTGATCCTCCTTCCTACCACCAGGCCGAGTAAACGTCCATGGACATTACTGATCCCACACTTGGACACTCGGAAGAGCTGTTCACGTTTCCATTCACACATTCGGGCCTCTCGCCAGCTCCTGTTGAAGTGGGCCATGACGAGATTGTATGTACAGATGCCCAAATATTTGAGCAGCGCGTTCTCACGAAGTTGGCAACGTGTCTCAACAAGGGGTGGACGATGATGAGACACAATTGTCAGGAAGTCAGGAGGAGGAGCAGGGTGCGGAAGAGGAAGACGACGTGGTGGATAATCCAGTAACTGACCCAACCTGGCAGGAGGATATGCAGAGCGAGGACAGCAGTGCACAGGGGGAGGGAGGCGTAGCATCCCAACAGGCAGTAAGAAGCAGGGTGGTGGCCCCAGGCAGACGTCAGGCAACCGTTCCCCGGAACAACAACACGACACAAGGTGCCTGTACAAATGTTAGGTCTTCCCGAGTCTGGCAGTTTTTTAAGTTGGCTCCAGATGATTCTAAAAAGGCCATTTGCAACACCTGCCATGCCAGCATCAGCAGGGGTACCAAAACTAGCAGCCTGACCACCACCAGCATGATCAGGCACATGTCAGCCAAGCACCCGACTTTGTGGGATGTACAACAGAGTCGAGGAGCAGTGCATGCTGATGTCACTGCTACGTCTTCGCTTGTTGTGCATGCGAGCCAATCCCCTGTCCATGCTGCCCGCGAACAAGCCTCCTCCGGCCCTGCACCTGCAGTTGCCCACACAGAAATAACACCATCATCAAGCACGTCCTTGTCCCAGCGCAGCGTTCAGTTATCCATTCAGCAAACCTTTGAACGCAGGCGCAAATACACTGCCAACGCCCCACATGCCACACTTCTAAATGCTAACATTTCGCGACTGCTTGCGCTGGAAATGTTGCCTTTTAGGCTGGTGGAGACAAAAGCATTCCGCGACCTGATGGTGGCAGCTGTCCCACGTTACTCGGTCCCCAGCCGCCACTATTTTTCCCGGTGTGCCGTCCCCGCATTGCATAACCACGTGTCACAAAACATCACACGTGCCCTGAACAACGCTGTTTCAGCCAAAGTCCACCTAACCACAGACACGTGGACAAGTGCTTGTGGGCAAGGCCACTACATCTCGTTGACGGCACAATGGGTTAATATTGTGGAAGCTGGGACCCAGTCTGAGCGAGGGACGGAACACGTCCTTCCCACACCAAGTTTTGCAGGCCCTACCTCAGTCAGGGTTTCACCCACACTCTACAGCTCCGGAATGTCATGCTCCTCAGCCTCCTCCTCCTCCTGCGCATCCTCATCCACTTTACCCTCCACACCAGTCCCAAGCTGGAAGTGTCGCGGGCGGAGGAGGGGACGCTGTGCTCTCCCACTGCTCGGGTCCGGCTGCCACTGCTCTACGGCTGCTGCTGCTCGGTGGCTCGAGCGATGGCCGGATCCCGGGGACTCGAGCGGCGCTCCTCACCCGTGAGTGAAAAGGGGTGGTTTGGGTTTTGGGGATATTGTCCGTGACGCCACCCACGGTTGTGGTGATTGTGTGGACACCACCGCTGCTCTGGACGGGGATCCCGGGAGCCTGTGACAGGGAGCAGCTTTGTTGTTATTTCTCCCCTCTGTGGGTAGGGGGGTTGGTTGTCCCGGGGCCCGGTGATGGGGTAGAGATGGATGACAGGCGGGTTGCGGGGCCTGATGAGGTGCAGGGTCGCAGGGGCAGCGCTGTGCCGCACGGCACGGAGGTACTCACTCAGCCCAATGATGATGACACAGTTCACGGTAAAACAAGCGGCTGGATGGATGGGTCCCTCGGACGGCTGCGGTTGTTCCTCCCTGCAGGTTAGTGATGACTGTCTCTCCCTGCACCTAAGTTCAGTGTTGGTAGTGATGGTTTCCCACCGGTAACCCGCTCCCCGACCTGGATATTTACATAGTTACATAGTTACATAGTTACTTAGGTTGAAAAAAGACCTAGGTCCATCTAGTTCAACCTTCCTCCACCAGTTCTACATTTAGTCACTAAGTCATTTATAACCAACAATGTTTTGTGTACTGAGGAAATCATCCAGCCCTTTTTTAAAAGCTGTTATAGTATCTGCCATTACTACCTCTTGTGGTAGGGCATTCCACAGTCTGACTGCTCTAACTGTAAAGAACCCTTTCCTATTTAGCTGTTGGAATCGCTTTTCTTCCACTCGCAGTGAGTGCCCCCTGGTCCTTAGTACTGTCTTTGGAAGAAATAAGTCATGTGCCAGTCCTTTATATTGACCACACATGAATTTATACATATAAATGAGATCTCCTCTGAGACGTCTTTTTTCTAAGCTAAACATATCTAACTTTTTCAACCTGTCATCATATGGGAGGCCTTCCATTCCTTGTAATAGTCTAGTTGCCCGCCTTTGAACTGACTCTAACTTCTGAATGTCCTTTTTAAAATGTGGAGCCCAAAACTGGATCCCGTATTCCAGATGTGGCCTTACAAGTGATTTATAGAGGGGTAACAATACGTTGGGATCACGGGATCTAATCTCTCTTTTTATACACCCTAAAATCTTGTTTGCTTTAGCAGCTGCTGCTTGACATTGAGTGCTGCTGCTCAGCTTATTTGTAATGAGAATACCCAAGTCCTTCTCCTGTTCTGTAGGGCCGGAGGAGCCCCTTTTGCCCACAGGCGCTGGCCCTGGGAGACGGTTGCCCTTGGCGGTGGCGGTGTCTCCCCTTCACGGTTGGACGGTTGCCTTCTATCGGGACTTGGCTGTTTGAAAACCCGGAGGTCAAAATAACAGCAATAACCTGCAACCAGGTAGATAATGCCCAATAGTCCAATTTATACAAGATAATAGCAGGGACTAAAACTTAACTTTTAATAATCCAGATAAAAATGTCAATATTACAAAAGTGCAGTAAAATTGCCAAATGGCTATAAATTGAAGTGGTCTCACCCAGATGTTCTCCAGGGACAAAAGGACACACCGATCCAGGGTTGGTCAGAAGCGGCACCACCCTGTACTTGGACACATAGCCTGTATCTTTGATCCCTGCCACTGCAGGTTGATCAGTTTCTTGAGCCCTGCCACTGCAGGTTGTTCAACTGGTTCTTTAATCTCCCTTGAAGAACTCTTTTCACTTAGAGGGAAACGCGTTGGGAGAACGCTTCTTTATTTGGTTGTGGGGCAGACAGCTCACTTGGGCGCTGCCCTTGTCAGGGCGGAAGCATTGGCACAGGGCACGACAGGGTTTATATCTTACCATGTCCCAATGCTTTACCCTGGTTTTTGCCGCTTCTGACCAACCCTGGATCGGTGTGTCCTTTTGTCCCTGGAGAACATCTGGGTGAGACCACTTCAATTTATAGCCATTTGGCAATTTTACTGCACTTTTGTAATATTGACATTTTTATCTGGATTATTAAAAGTTAAGTTTTAGTCCCTGCTAAAACCCGGAGGTCCCCTTCACTAACGGATTTGGCAAATTCACGGCGACACCAAGCCTTGCCGGGATCCGAAAGGCCCCTGGCAATGGTGCTGGCTTCTCTTTGTATACCGGTCCGGTACCGCCGGGTCACCACCCGTCCACGGTCCTTACGGCAGACTCCAATCGGCCTCCACTGCAGACGGTCACCACATCCTGCCAACCTTGCTGTCCTGTCCGGGCCACACACCCGGACCAACTTCAGGCTCTTTGCTGTCACTTTTCTCCTCTCTACTACTTTCCTCCTTCCACTTACTTAGCTTAACTCTCACTGCCTGTGTTTTCCCTCCTCCAGGACTGTGAACTCCTTGGTGGGTGGAGACCAACCGCCTGGCTCCACCCCCTGGTGTGGACAACAGCCCCTTGGGAAGACAACAAGGATTTTGTGTTTTGACTATGATGTGCCTGCAGGGAGTGTGGGGTGTGTAAGTGTTGTGCTCTGTGGGCCCTGGCTTGTCCAGGGCGACACAGAAGCACTGCAGCACTGCCTCGGCGAAGCGGCAACAGGCTGTGCTGAAGCTAATCTGCATAGGTGACAAACCCCACAATGCAGAAGAGGTGTGGACAGCTCTGAAACAGCATGCAGATCACTGGCTCACACCTCTGAACCTAAAGCCAGGAAAGGTTGTGTGTGACAATGGCCGGAACCTTGTGGCGGCTTTGAGGCAAGGCCAGCTGACACATGGTCCATGCATGGCCCATGTGCTCAACCTCGTGGTTCAGCAGTTTCTAAAGTCATACCCAGAGCTGTCTGATCTGCTGGTAAAAGTTCGCCGCCTGTCTGCACATTTTCGAACGTCACCTACTGCTTCAGCCGGCCTTGCCGGCTTTCAGCGCCATTTGCATCTTCCGGCTCACAGACTGGTGTGTGATGTCCCCACACGTTGGAATTCAACTCTGCACATGTTGGTCAGGATATGTGAGCAGAAGAGGGCAGTTGTTGAGTACCTGCATCACCTAAGCCGTAGGGAAATGGGTCAAACTCCACACATAACACCTGTGGAGTGGAGATGGATGTCCGACCTATGTACCATCCCCCAAAACTTTGAGGACTCCACCAAGATGGTGAGCGGCGATGACGACATTATTAGCGTCACCATACCGCTTCTCTGCCTTCTAAAATGGTCTCTGCTCAAAAACAAACATGATGCATTGCAGGCGGAGCGCGATGAGTTGGAGCAAGAAACAGTAGTGGGTGTGGGTGATAATACACAGCCCAGCCTCGTCTCATCACAATGTGCAGTGGAGGACTATGATGAGGAGGAGGATGAAGACATGGAGCAACTCTCCGGCCAAATTGAGGATATGACATGCAGTCATATCCTCGGTTAAGCGTGGCTGGCCAGAGGACAGGGTAGATGATGAGGAGGAGGAGGAGGAGGACAGCATGTTCAGTCATCGTGTTGGTCAGGATACTGAAGTGATGGCTGTTAAGAGTCTGGCACACATGGCTGACTTTATGGTAAGCTGCCTGTCTCGTGACCCTCGCGTTAAGAACATCTTGGCCGACAATCATTACTGGTTGGTAACACTGTTAGACCCACGCTAAAAGGAGAACTTTATGTCTCTTATTCCCGAGGCGGAGAGGTCAGGCAAAATGCAGCAGTTCCAGAAGGCCATAGTCACGGAAGTAGGCAAAGCATTCCCCTCACAAAACGCTAGCGGCATAGGTCAGGAATCAGTGGACAACCAAGGAGTACAGCCGAGAGGGGCACAAGTCCAATCTGCTAGAGGTAGGGGAACAGTCTTTAAGATGTGGGACAGTTTTCTCAGCCCCTCACATACCACAGCCCCTGAGGTGCGGGGTAGTGCCACAAGAAATCCTAAGTTTGCCCAGATGCTCAAGGAGTACCTTGCAGATCAAACAACTGTACTCCGACATTCCTCTGTGCCTTACAATTAATGGGTATCCAAGCTGGACACGTGGCATGAATTGGCTCTCTACGCCTTGGAAGTCCTGGCCTGCCCTGCCGCTAGCGTTATGTCAGAGCGTGTTTTTAGTGCCGCAGGTGGAATCATTACAGATAAACGCACCCGCCTGTCAACTGAAAATGCTGACAGGCTGACTCTGATCAAGATGAACAAGGGTTGGATTGGGCCAGACTTCACCACACCACCAGCAAATGACAGCGGAATTTAAAGTTTGTAACGGGAATTTGCCATGTACCTCCACTCACCCATGGTAACACACTTCTGGACTTTGGCTAATCGCTGGACTGCTCCTCCTTCTCCTCATGCACCATCATGATGACCGTTACAATAGTTAGGCCGTTGTTTCAGGTATACCCCCAGTGGTAAATTTTTTCGCCCATTCTTTCAGAATGGGCATTACAACGACAGGAGACCCGCTCCTTTGCAATGGGAACAATGTTTTGAGGCCCTCATGCACATCTCTATCCAGGGACAATGTGGAGCCTCCAAATTTTTGGCTGCCCTGCCAAAGGGCTATACTACAATAGACCCACTTCCTGACAATGGGCACTTCAGGTTTACAGGCCATCATGCACATCTCTATCCAGGGACAATATGTAGCCTGACGCTGCCACCAACTGCCACACACGTGCGGTTTTTAAATGCAAGCACGGACGCACTAAGAACCTAACAGGTTTTTAGGAGCGACAATTACTGAGAAGTCTGACACTATCAGACACTGCTGACTGACGTGTATTATACACTAGACTTGTGCGTTATATAATAGTTTGTGCAAAACGTGCACCTGTACGCTGCCACCGACAGGCACACACGTGCAGTTTTTAAATGCAAGCACGGACGCACTAAGAACCTAACAGGTTTTTAGGAGCAACAATTACTGAGAAGTCTGACACTATCAGACACTGCTGACTGACGTGTATTATTCACTAGACTTGTGCGTTATATAATAGTTTGTGCAAAACGTGCACCTGTACGCTGCCACCGACAGGCACACACGTGCGGTTTTTAAATGCAAGCACGGACGCACTAAGAACCTAACAGGTTTTTAGGAGCAACAATTACTGAGAAGTCTGACACTATCAGGACTGTTTTAGACTGTGTACACCAGCCCCAGATATGATGAAGGCTGGTATACGGTCACCACTAGGAATGGCTATATACCCTGACTGCCTGCCTGCCTGCCTGTATACTGCTACAATAGTCCTGAGAAGGACTCTTCTGGTCACTAGCCTGTATTCCGACCTGGCTATACCCTGCCTGTATACAGCAACAATAGTCCTGAGAAGGACTCTGCTACTGTACTCCGACCTGGCTATACCCTGCCTGCCTGTATACAACTATAATAGTCCTGAGAAGGACTTCTGGTCACACTGTTTGCAGCCCTGCTACGGAAATAGCTATAAAGGGCCGCAAACCTTTCCCTGAAGCAGCAACACTCTCCCTGCACTGACTGTCTGGATGGCTGTGTGCAGAGCACAGCACGCCCGCCGGTATAAAGGCTCGGTCACGCTGTGCAGGCCGTCCAATCACTGCAATTCCACAACTAACAGGGCTGTGGCATTGCAGGGGTCTGCCAGCCAATCCCTGCATGAGGGCTGGCTCTCAAAAGAGCGCCAACATGCAGGGATGAAGACCACGAGTACAGCACGAGTATCGCGAGATTACTCGGTCCCCGCCGAGTAGCCCGAGTACAATGATACTCGTGAGAGTACCGAGTAGTAACAAGCATACTCGCTCATCACTAATAAATACATGTATGCTATAGTATGCATGATTTACTATATCTTTGTTTTTTATAGATGGACTGTATTTATGGGCCAATTTGGATATTCTATCAGTGGAGTTGTATTGTTAAATGTATCAATCATTGTTTGATATGTTTTCTGTTAATTCATTGAAATTATTTTATTAAGCATATGGTAGTATTAAATGTAAATAGTATTGGCTCCCCTCGTCTGTTATGCATTTTTAATTATTTTTAATCCTTTGTGATATTTTGTGTCCTTAATGTGTACATAATAAATACATTGCTGTAGATTCTAATTACATCTGTTTACTGGCGCTTGAGAGTAATTAGAGATTCGGAATTTTGCTGGAAATCCTCCTATATTTTACTGTATTTTTTGTTTTATAAGATGCACCGAATTATAAGACGCACCCAATATTTAGAGGAGGAAAATAGGAAAAAATAATTTTTAATGATAAAATGAGGGTCCGTCTTATAATCTTAGTGCGTCTTATAATATCTCACCGTAGGAAGGTCACAGGAGGCAGGATTGGCAATGTTGCAGGCTCGGAGGAGGGGGTATCGCGGCTCAGAAGGGTCAATGGATGGAGGGTTGGCGATACTGCGGGCTCAGGGGTGTTGTAGTGGCAGGCACTATTGATCTGTCGGCGGACTGCGGGGTCCATTGAACTGCCTGCAGTTGACAAGATTGATTTCAAGAAAATCGCCACGGAGGTGGCTAGTGTGCAGATAGAACTCCGCGGCCATTTTCTTGAAGTACAGTGCATCAATCTGCGCATGCGCCGCCTCCGCGGCCATTTTTCTTGAAGTCCATCAGGTCAATCATGGGCGATTCAATGGAGCCCGCAGCCCGCTGTCAGATCAATGGTGCCTGTTGCATCAGCGACCCTCCGTCCTGTGACCCTCTCTGTCACTCACCCCCTCCTCCGAGCCCTTAGTATCGCTGAATCTACCTCCTGTGACTCCACTCCACCACTACTGCTCCGGTAAGCCATATCCGGATTATAAGACGCACCCCCATTTTCCCCCCAGTTTTGGGGGGAAAAAGTGCGTCTTATAATCCGGAAAATACGGTACTACCGGAGGGGTTGTTTGTGACTTGTACGTCTAAATAATTAAGTATCAGTTTTATCTGATGTTTCCTCTCCTGATGATATCTAGATTAGGGTCAGAATATATGCTAATTAATGGTAAAACTGGAAGGCACCCCTAAAGATTTAAAACTCCACTTAATAGTTAAGATCAGAAAAGATGTAGATACTGAACTAAACTTTTACACTGACTGAAATACACTGCTCACCAGGGACTACTGCTATAATGTGGCATCTGCCATCTGCTTCACTGCAGATGTAATATGACTGTGCTCCTGCAATAAAAGGTAATGCAGTATTAAAGACTTGTAACAATCAAGATTATTTCTATCAACAATATAGGCTGAAATTAACACAATTTTACATCCTGTAATTTAGTTAAGCAGACACGTCAGCCATTGATCTGCATTATCACAGTTATTACTTTTAATATTGCAGTGAAATGTCTTTCTTCTATTTAACCAAGGATTAATGATAACAATTTAGAAGGAAATTATAATCACAGTATAAGTAAGGATTATTTACCAAGTAAACCACTCTAATTTTCTGCAGTAATAATATGAGCTTGGTGATGGTAATGTTATTGGGATGTAATATGTCGCTTTATAGTAGAACTATTTAGGAAAATATGTCACTGAATTGTTTTTAAATTATCCAAATATACTGCAAGGATTCTGAGGAATTGAAATTTTCCCCAGGCTTTTTGTCAAAGAGTTCATGAACATGGCCATATTTAATTTGTGTAGAGTGACAGGCGGTGGTGGTCCTGGCAAGACTGCATCTTCTGCACCCGAGCACACTACATGAAACATGGGGTCCTAGCTGGCTGCGTGAACCTGTGCAGGCCACTTGTTGCTGTTGACTTTGGTTGGCCAAGACCATATCTTAAACAGTTCGTTGAGAGAGACCACCACCACCAGTTCTTAAAACACAGTCTTAATAGTGGTGGCTGGGGACCAAGTACCAGGGGATGGCAGTTGCCATGAGGTTCCAGAATGCCTCAGTGTCCACAAGCTTAAACAACATATCCAGGGCACGTAGTTTGGAAATTTAGCTGTTTAATATTTCAGCCTGTGGGTGGGTGACTGTGTATTTTCACTTGCGTTCCAAGACCAGGGGTAGGGACAGCTGAATACTGCACTAGGACAAAGAATTGGACATGGTTGCTCAGGGCGGTTGCAAATGTGTATCGACAGGTGCAAGGTGGGAGGCATCCATGCCTACGTCCTGAAAAGGGGATTGATCAGCACATAACACAGAGCATGAGGCATCACCCACAGGCACTGTTTGTAGACCCAAGAATTCAGTACATCTAGTCGGGTGCTTTGATAACATGTGCCTGAGAATACAGGTCAGGTAGGTAGTGGTGAAGCCTGTGCTGATCTTGGTATTGCAAAGGTTGTATATGACCATTCTTCTATTGTTCACACTTTCTTAAAGAAAAACTAAAGACTGAAGAAGACCTAACCCTTAGGGTTACTTTACACGTTGCGACATCGCTAGCATCAGCTAGCAATGCCGAGCACGATAGTACCCTCCCCCGTCGCACATGAGATTTGTGGTGATTGCTGCCGTATGGAGCATTATCGCTACGGCAGCTTCACACGCACATACCTGCTGGGTGACGTCGCTGTGACTGCCAAAATATCCCTCCTTCAAGGGGCAGGTGCGTTCGGCATCACAGCGATGTCACTGCGACGTCACTAATCAGCCGGCCAATAGAAGCGGAGGGGCGGAGATGAGCGGGACGTAACATCCTGCCCACCTCCTTCCTTCCGCATTGCCGTCGGGACGCAGGTAAGGAGATGTTTGTCGCTCCTGCGGGTTTACACACAGCGATATGTGGACCTGCAGGAACGACAAACAACATCGAACCTTCGGTCGACCCGACATTATGAAAATGACCGACGCTACACAGATCACCAATTTTTCGACGCGTTTGCGATCGTTTATCGTCACACAAAGGATTTACACGTTGCGATGTTGTTACCGGCGCCGAATGTGCGTCATGACATGACCCTGACGATATTTCGGATGCGATGTCGCAGGGTGTAAAGTACCTGCCTCCTGACGAACCCCTAGGCGGTGAAACGCGTTGAGGTGCGGTGGGTGGGATCCGGTATCACTCTGGTCAGGTCTGTATATTGCTGTATAATCTTGTACCACTCATGACTTTATGGGCTGAATGTTGCTGTGAAATGCTTCTGTGGGTCTCTTGCTTGACTGGTGGGTCCTAGGTATGAGATACTGGGGGCTATATGCCCTATGATTTCAGTACCCGGATAGTGAGAGGGTGTGGATACCATTAAGGCGCATACCCTACTTATGTGAAATCAGGGGGATGAGTAACTGATTAGAGATTCCACCCTGGGACCTACGGATGTAGCAGTCTCCCACCGAGTGCTGAATTAATATTGGAAACTTCTTTTTCAGCAAGTATATTATAAATGTCTTGTTGCCAATGATGTCATTGATTGATTCCTGCTGCGGGACTCTCCAGTGGTGTCCTTTGCCCTGTTGGGGGTACACATGCCTCTAAAGTCTGGGAGTGAGAGGATATTGAGGCTATTAAGGAGCATACCCGACTTGTGGAATACTGGGGGGTTTATTAAAAAAAAAGCTCCCTCCTGTGACTTAGAGGTATGGTAACTACCCGCAGGGTATTGGAGGACCATAGGAGAATTTCCTAGCAGCAACTATAGGGCGGGCCCATCTGGCTGCATGAGGCCGAGTTCCCTGTTAGAGAGCAGACTGATTGTCATACGTTATTGTGAATTATTACCGTAGCAAAAAGGTCCATGAAATTTCGTGGATATCTCTGTTAAATTATTGATGGTGACAATTGGAGTGCTCACACAGGGTACTATTGACCATTCCCAGGCTAGCCATATGTGAAACATGATGGTTATGTAAATATTGTGGGCTATTGCTATATGCTTATGCAGAGCAGTGACTTTTTTGAAGTATTATATGCATATTTGGAGAGATTTATCTTGATCTTCACCCACCCCTCCCCCAAGCCGTGGGAGTCACAGTTGTATCTCTCTACCCTGCTGTGCCGTTGTTGTTTGTCTATGTGATTTTTATTCTTTTCAAAATAAATAAAGTATTTTTAAAAAAAGTTTGGCATCATATATTCCTGTCTAAGGATAAGTGGTGATATCGGTTGATAGGATGCGAACCTGATTATGCCAGTGCAAAAAATGTGGAAAGTGTGGTTATAAGGGTGTAAAGTACCCCTTAGTCTTGGAACTTTCCATTTGTGGATGCTATGGGAAACAGTATAACGCCTACCCCTTCTGACGATCCCCCCTGCCTATTCCTGTCTGTTACAGTGCTTAGATCCCTTCCTCTCTACATTGCTGTTCTCATGCTAGATACCACCTTCCTAGATTGGGTCAGTGACTTTATCGTCCACCATTTCATCTTCCACTTCTGCACTCTGGTCCTCCTCCTGACTTATTTACTTAACAACATGACTTGTTGGCAACTGTGTCTCATAATCATCCACCTCATGAGACAGCAATTGCTGTTCCCCACCATCATTTTCTTCTGACCGCGGATGCTGAAATATTTGGGCATCACTGCATCCAATCGTCTCATGTCCCTCTTGAAACATAAACAGCGAGAGGCCAGAATCAATCCTTGTAAAAGTAAAGAACTCCAGGAATTTCAGTGAGCTTTTTGGGAAACAACATGATGAGAGGAAGGAGGATCAGGGTACTATGTGTTTCAGACTCTTGGCTAGTGATACTGGATCATGTAGAAGACAGGGTGATGTGGGAAACAGACTGTAAGCATTATATGCCACCCAACCCACCACCTGTGTGCATTATTCTGGGTTCAATAGTGGT
This sequence comes from Anomaloglossus baeobatrachus, assembly GCF_048569485.1. NCBI lineage: Eukaryota > Metazoa > Chordata > Amphibia > Anura > Aromobatidae > Anomaloglossus > Anomaloglossus baeobatrachus. Next base: position 198,471,767 of record NC_134360.1, on the reverse strand, counting down.
GCTCCATGCTCCTCTTGCAAAGTTAGAAAGGAATATTGGTCTAGATGATGAGTGTGTTTGTTATGCTCCTGCAGCAGGCACTGTTTGCCTTGGCCCATGCCTACGGCCTCTGTGGCACCACCATCAAAGAGACATTCACTTCTCTGTCCCGTACCGCATGCCTTGTGCATTTTAAATTAGATAAGCAGCTAAGAGTGTTATTAATAGAGACTAGAATATTATAGATGTACACCTGAAAAGTACTTTTGGTTTTATGCTGCAGCAGCAACGACTGTAAATTAATAACCTCTGCCTAGATGCATTTAATGCTAAATTTGTTCTCCACTAGTTGAGGGGCTGGTCCCCTACTGCAGTCAAGTCCTTCCACTCTGGTATGTCATTTATGGAACAAGACCATGGATGTATGTCGCACTTTCCATGGTCTCTAGGACCCCTTCTCTCCAATGCCTGGGCCGAGCTGCTCCAGCTCCAGACCACAGGTCTTCCCTCCTCTGCGTCCACCTTTTGACTGTCTGACTTTTTACCATGTACTTTCACCAACTAGGTTCCACCTCCCAGCTGGCCGCTATTATCCTGGGTGGACGGAATGTAGCTAAATGAAAGTATACCTGTGTTTGTGTGTACACTGATTTGTGACCTCCTCCCTACCTGGGAATGGGATGCCACACCTCTGGCTGAGGTGCAGTACATCTGTGGCAATTGAAGTCTCAGGGGCTCAACATATGCACTCAGAACCACGAGCAGTTGTGGGTCTGTGAAGCCCCACAAGTGCAGTGTCGGTGCATTACCTTCAGGGACTCCACGTAGCTGGATCTTGTCACAGGTAGGAGATCTTCTTCTTGTCGTGACGCCACTCTCAGTATTGCGGCCAGTAGGGACCGCCACTGCAGGTTGAGGGTCGCCTGGGGCTGATGGTATGTGCAGTTAGTTGGACTAGCCTCCTGAGAGTGAGGCAAGCCCCAGGGCCCGATGTAGGTGCGTAGTACCACAAGGCGCAGAATAACTCCACACAGGCAGAATGTCTTTCAGGGTTTTTACTCACTTCAGGTGGCAGGGTGAGTAACCCGGGCGTAGCTGAGATGAACCAGGTGGGAACCAGGTATCCTTCAGGCTGACTTTATGAGGGTGACTACCAACTCGCCTTCCTTAGCCCTTGGTGGTTTGGGGTGACCCCGACTTTGAGTCCCTATGGGGGTCACCCAGGGAAGATGCTGCAGCCTCTCTCCCCTTCGTTCGCCGTGTGCTTGTCGCCTGGGCCAGATCACTCCAGCTTCTTGCCTCCTGTGAGCTATGGGCCCTAACTGTGGCTACGTGGCTGCGGCTTTTGTGGTGTTGTGGCGTGGGCTTTGAGAGCCCCACACCGGCAGGTTTAGCAAAAGAAAGCTGGATCTATCTCCGCTTCGGGATCTGCCGCCCGTTTGGGCCTGGTACTCTCTAGCAGTCTCCTTACTTCCCACTCCGTGCTCTTCTCTCTAGCTGAAGATGGATTTCGGGTAGCACTCCTAGTTGACCGTTCTCCCCCGTCAGTAGCCACTGCGCGGGCGCTGTTAGACAGCAACAGCCCCACAGGTCTGCTCCTCACTGAGCCCTATGGAGTTCTGCTCTAACTGACTCACTGCCCCTCCTCTCCTGTTCTTGCCTACGCCACCTAGCAACCAGATTCTCTTACCACACCCCCTGAGAGGAGATGGAGGCTTTTGGCCCCCTCCACTATTCCAGTGAAGGTCAAGGCTTTTCCCCCTCCTGGGATCCCCAGGGGTCCTCTCATGGGTACATGTGTGAGAGCTGATTACTATGCGCCTGTGTACCACACCCCTGTCAGCCTTCTGGATTACCTGTGTTGTACTGTCCCCAGCATGGGTGCAGTACTCAGTGGTGCCTGACCAGGTCAGGGGCGCCACAGGTCCATATTAATATCCCTGCCTAACTGTCCTTGTATCTAGTAGCCTAGATAAAGAGATCTTTAGAAAATGTATTTCTAAAGATTCTTTATAAGATGTTAATGAGCGCAAGGACTAGTCCCAAGGACATTAGTTTCTGAGCTCATTCCGCCCTCTTAGCATGTTAGCACGCCCACAGTGGCGTGTTAACATGCTATTCAATGCTTACTGCTCAGCGGTATCATCAGTAGTGATGTGCGTACCTGTGTTTTTCGCACCGCTGGACATAGGATCAGTGCGCGTGATCAGAAATCCCTGTTACTTCCGGTCATGCGCAAATGTGACGCCCTGGACTAGCCAAGTAGTCACAGTTAGGCCCTTACACAAACACCTCCCCCCCTTAATAAGGTGACAGCAACCAACCTACAAAAACCTTGTCACCTCCCTCTGGGTTTGATGTTCACACCAGGGGGGCGGAGCCAGGCGGTGGGCTCCGCCCACCGAGGAGTTCACAGGCCCTGAGGCAGGAGAACGTCAGAGATTAGCTTTGACAGTGGAGTTCAAGTGCAGACCTGTGCCCAGGTCTGCTATAGTCTAACACCAGGTGTCTGGGTTGGAGCCCAGTCACCTCTGGCAAGGAGGCAGACGGTGGTGGCCGCCTGCAGGAGCTGGGATTACAGTCGGTGGAACCGTAAGGACCAGGGACGGGTGGTGGCCCGCCGGTACCGAACCGGGGAACTGATTGGAAACTGGAGCACCAGGAGGGGTACTCAGACCCAGTACGAGGCCCAGAAACAACTGGGCCGAGTCAAATCAAGTGATTGAGGACTGGACTTTAGGCCCTTTCCCACCTAAGACCCGACTGAAGACAACAGCCCATCCATAGGGGTAGAAAGCCACCGCTCAGGCATCGGGACACGACGGGCCAGCGTCTGTGGGCAAAAAGGCTTTACTGGCACACACCAGGCTGGGGAGCGGACTACCGTTGCTCAGGCATAGGAGTCATCATTTCTTCAAAAGTGAGGTGCAGGAAAAAGGCGGAAACCACCAACCTGAAAAGGGGGAAAGCGCAGCCGGCTGCGGGCACCATCCACCATTTTGTTTGGTTTACCAGAGACTCCAGCGTATTTGTAATAGTGAGTACAACAGTGCCTTCAGGCCGCGCACCGCACCACACCAACACGCCAGCACACATCCAGTCCCCCGCCTCAGCACCTCCCTCGGGCCCCCGGGACCATTATCCCCCCTACCCACGGGGGGGTCAACACCAAGCTGCGCAACACCGTCCACGGGAGTCTAGTCAACGGCAGTGGTGGTGTCCATCCATTCACCACAACCCGTGGGTGGCGTCACAAACTCAAATCCCCTACAAACAACCGCGGCTCCGGCTGTAGACCTCCCCACCGAAGTCCCTACGTGTAGCGCCAACCCCCTTTCAGAGCGACGTGACCCCCGGGTCCGTGAGGAGCTCGAGCCACCCACCGATGAGCACGGATCCGAGCAGCTCGGCAGCCGGCCGAACTCCGGGGCGGTACACATCACACTAGTTTGAAGCCAGGACGCGTACACACGGCTTCATAATGTGCATGACCAGAAGTACGGGAATCATGGGTACTGAGCCAAAATCCAGTGTTGGGCATGGTGCCAGCGGAGGTGAGCGACCATACCTTTGATGCTGTGCATTCATTAGCATGTTAGTACGCCTACAGGGGCGTGCTTACATGCTAAGAGGGCCAACTAGCCAAGGGAAATAATGCCCTTGCAGTCCTTGGCCTCATTAGCATATAATGAAGGATCTTGAGAAATACTGTTTGTAAAGACCTCTTTATCTATGCTACTAGATACAGGGACAGTTAGGCAGGATTAGCAGTATGCACCAGAACTGCTTGTGGTTCTGGGTGCATATTGCACTTGACAGGCTCCCTTTAATGTGTTTCTTCCCTCTTAAAAATGGTGTTCTGCAAAATTACTAAACTGAGAGCAGTTACTCTGCAGACATTTAACAAGAAGGTTTCTGGTTTTATATATGAGAGGGGAACATTGGGCCACTACCAATTAACGCATTCTAGAGTCAGGTCCATGTCTAAAATCGAACATTGCACATAATTTATTGAAAGAAAGCTTTAAAAACGTATCCAATCTCATTTACTGTATCTACTTCATAAGTCGGACATGTGCATTGTAAAGTGGAAGCAGTTACTTCCATACACATCTGAGAACGAGGCCTTGGACAAACTAAGTTGTTAAACCATCGAACATGCTTCTAATTAAGAATGTCACTGTACCAGCTATTTCAGTGCTGCCCTATAAAAATATAATCATTACCGCTGATAAGAGCTTGTTATGACATGTAATTGTCCAGGGAGTAAGCGGTAAAACACTTCCATGTAAAAGAATAATCTTTTTTTCCGTTTTTTTCATAAAGTCAAATAATGACTAAGGGTCACATACATTTTAACCTTACCTTCTTTCAAAGTTTGTTTGATAAGAAATTGAACAAAGCTGTTTAAATAAAAATTGCGTCGCTTTTCCTCTATGGATTTTTAAACCCTGAACAATTTTCATTGAAAAAAAAAAGTACATCCTTGAATTTTTGAATTGATTTTTTTTTCATCTTTTCTTAAAGAACTATAAGGTTACAATTAAATATTTATGTGCTTTGTCCATTAAAATAAACCCTAGCTTCAACATAAAAGTGCAGAGTATAACTTTGCGCCAAGCAATACAATATTTGAATTCCCTTTATTCGGTAGTCTAGGACAAATTACATTGCACCATGGAACACCTTGAACCAAGCAGTTCATTAAAGTATTCCTTAGGCAATGTGGCAAGCTGGCAAGTTAAATATAAGGTAGTTCATACCCAGTTACAGTAATGGTCCCAGCTTTTGTAACCTCTGTATAACAAATCCCCTGAATAGGGAAAATATTGGAGGGATATTGCTAGTTTAGTCTTCAAGAACGCAGCAATGTTACCGCTTCCTCATGTACAAAGCCATTACAGTACACCTATAACGTACCAGATTTTTACTCTACCTCTGTATATCTGGGCCCCTTCTTGTTATAATGTCCTCCTTCCTGGGCATGTTCTTGGACACGCATAGGCCCTTTCCTGTTATAATGTCCTCCATCCTGGGCACTTTATTGTACACGCATAACAAATGTGATCTTTACTGCACCTCTGTATATCTGGGCCCCTTTCGATAATAATGTCCTCCGTTCTGGGCCCTTTCCTTGACGTGCATAATGTATGACATCTTTACTGTACCTCTGTATATCTGGGCCAATGCTGTTATCATGTCCTCAATTCTAGGAACTTTCCTGGACACGCATAACATATGGATCATCACTGTACCTCTGTATATCTATGCCCCTTCCTGTAATAATGTCCTATGTTTTGGGCCCTTTCCTGTACACGCATAATATATGGGATCTTTACTGTACCTCTTCATATCTATGACCCTTCCTGTAATAATGTCATCCATTCTAGGTCATTTCCTGGACACACATAACGTATGGGATCTTTACTATACCTCTGTATATCTATGCCCCTTGCTGTTATAATGTCCTCCATTCTGGGCTTTTTCCTGGACACACATAACATATGGGATCTTTATTACAGGAAGTGGCCCAGATATACAGAGGTACAGTAAAGATCCCATATATTATGCATGTCCAAGAAAAGGTCCAGAATGTAGGACTTTATTACAGGAAGGGGCTTAGATAAGCAGAGATACAGTAAAGATCCCATATATTATGTGTGTACAGGAAAAAGAACAGAACGTAGGACATTATTACAGGAAGGGGCCCAGATATACAGAGGTACACTAATATCTTATGTTTTGGGCCCTTTCCTGTAGACGCATATGGGATCTTTACTGTACCTCTGCTTAGCTATGCCCCTTACTGTAATAAAGTCCTATATTCTGGGCCTTTTCTTGGGCATGCATAATATATGGGATCTTTAAAGTACCTCTGTATATCTTAGCCCCTTCCTGTTATAATATCCTCCACCCTGGGCACTTTCCTGGGAATGCATAATATATGGGATCTTTACTGTACCTCTGTATATCACATAATTAACATGTGTGAATCCTAGAAAAAAAATTCATGATATATCCCATTGCATTCTATATGGGTGGAACTATTTTCCTCTAGCTCATGGGTATACAACCTGCAGCCTGGGGGTTACATGTGGCACGCTATAACATTCTATGCGTCTCCTAACAAACTGGTCTCAGAAATGCTTGCATGTGTGTGGCCATTTGCATATTAATTCTTTAACAAAAAAGAGCATAATGGAACACGCTCATCTCTGCATCCCCCATAAATTTTAGAAGAATGGAATCCCATGACCCTTCTTCTTTACTCCAGACAGATGTGTATTCGTTTTACGGGTAGCCATTAATGCTTGTGACTCTGTGCATTGTAGTTTATGGCATTCAAGTATACAATGGGGATATCCATGTTCACACATGGCCTCCCTTCTTCTAAGTGCTAACTGGGAGTAAAGAAAAACTCCCGTAGGTGCAGGTTCCACTTCCTGGAACAATGTCTATCATCAGGCATTTATTACATATAATTTTGATATGTTGGAAATGTCTCAGATGGTAATATCTCTAAAAAAATATTTTGTAGCCCTTGGTAGTGATTCAACATAAAAACGTGACCCTCAGACCACAAAAAGGAATGCACCCCTAGTCCAGATGCATCACACTCAGCATAGCCTAGTGATGTTTAAAGAGGTTGTCCGCTTTTTATATTCAATTGTAGAGGGCTGATGTCCAGGATTTTTCACCTGCTTTTACATCTCTTGCAGATGGCACTTTACAAAGGAAAAGAATCAGCAAAACAACCTCAAATCATCTTTGAACCTCCACCACATTTGACTGTAGGTACTGTGTTCTTTTCTTTGTAAGTCTCTTTCCATTTTCGGTAAATGGTAGAATGATGTATTTTACCAAAAAGCTGGATCATCTTTTCACTTACAGCAACATGGGCTGCAGTGTGTACATCGCCCTGGCCAAAAACTAGTACTCTAGCAGGATACAGCTAAACTCCCACTAACGTGGAAGCGTCACAGGTGCAGGAGGAGCAAATCACACACACACCTCCATGGAATGGAGGAGGGCGATTGCTAGATGATAAAACTGCACACTAGTGGCTTGCATAGAGCGCTGTTCACATATTCAGATAACACAGTCACAAACCCGCAGCCTATTAGGTGACGCCCATACTATTAGATCAGGCGGGCTGCCAAGCCGTACCCCACCTGTGTATCATGCACGGACATACACTCTACAGTGCAAGGCCCAACAGAAAGGGGCCTGGCTGTATCCTGTCCAAAAAAATAAATATGAGGTTTCCTGCTAGAGTACTAGTTTTTGGCCAGGGCGATGTACACACTGCAGCCCATCTTGCTGTAAGTAATACTTAATTTTTGGAGGATATTTTCCTCTTTTTGTTGCTATGTTTATATTTAGTGTAGGGACCTACAAGCATGAGGTTCCGTGACGCGGGTTGTAGGCTTACGTTTTTATGGCCATAAATACCAACAAAAACCTCATATTTATTTTTTTTGGACAGGATACAGCCAGGCCCCTTTCTGTTGGGCCTTGCACTGTAGAGTGTCTGTCTATGCATGATACACAGATGGAGTGCGGCTTGGCAGCCCGACTGATCTAATAGTATGGGCGTCACCTAATAGGCTGCGGGTTTGTGACTGTGTTATCTGCATGTGTGAACAGCGCTCTATGCAAGTCACTAGTGTGCAGTTTTATCATCTAGCAATCGCCCCCCTCCATAACGTTTCTTTTCATTCAAATATGGACGGAGAGTTGGTGCTTACACTAATGCACCCTAAGCCTGAAGGACAGCTTGAATTTTTTTATAATTTGATTGGGGATGCGAATCCAAAATCTGGACTATCCTGTAATGCAACCTTTCATCAATTTTTCTCTGCCATATACATCCAGGGAGACTAACTACAGTGCTATGCGTTGTAAACCTCTTGATTATGTTGCTCACCATGGACAAGGATCATCAAGGTCTCTGGAGATGGACTTGTAACCTTGAGATTGTTGATATTTTTCAACAATTTTGGTTCTCATGTACTCAGATAGTTCTCTTCTCCTCTATTTGTTCTCTATGCTTAGTGTGGCACACAAAATGCAAACATTGAGTCAATGTCTCCACTTTTTATCTGGTTTGATGTGTGATTTTCATATTGCCCAGCCCACTCCTGTTACTTGCTAAAGGTGAATTTAAATGAGCATCACATGCTTGAAACAAAGTTGTTTACCCACATTTTTGGAAAAGTGGCAACTATCTTTGGGGTTTTGTGTGCAATTATGTCAATTTTGCCTTTAATTCTCTAGGGTTTTTGTGTTGTTCCAATATACACCAAAACATGTATAATTGCAATAGTTTTCTGGAAGAAATAATTTATTTCTGTAACATTTCTATAGTGCCATTGTGGCGCCCTGGACAAGCCAGGACGTCACAGGTACTACACCAACACACCCCACACCCCGGCTAGGCACATCTAGGTCAAACACAAAATCCTTGTTGCCTTCCTCCAGGGGCTGATGTCCACAACAGGGGGTGGGCCAGGCGGTTGGTCCCGTCCACCGAGGAGTTCACAATCCTGGAGGCGGGAAAAGAGTTTAGTTGAGCAGATTAGTTTTGAAGTTGAGGAGTGAAGTGGCAGTGGACGGCGTCCGGGTGTGTGGCCCGGACGGTACAGCAAGGTTGGCAGACGGTAGTGACCGTCTGCAGGAGAGGCTAATTGGAGCGAACCGTAAGGACCGTGGACGGGCAGTGGCCCGGCGGTACCAGATCGGAGAGTAAAGAGAAGCCAGCACCATCCGGCAGGGGGGCTTACGGACCCCAACCAGGCTAGGAGTCGCTGTTACTGGTCAAATCCATTAGCGAAGGGAACCTCCGGGGTTTCCCAGCAGTCAAGACCCGATTGAAGGCAACAGCTCACACCGTAGAGGGAAACACAGTCACGCCAAGGCTACAGTTCCCAGGGCTAGAGCCTGCGGGCAAAAGGGGCTCCTTCAGCATCCATCCAAGCTGGGGAGCGGGTTACCGGTGGGAAGCCATTGGAACCATAACAGAACACAGGTGCAGGGAAAGGCAGTCACCGTCAACCTACCGGGAGCAGAAACAACCGCAGCCGCCTGTGGGACCCATCCATCCAGCCGTTTGTTTGACCAGAGACTCCGTGTAAATTACTGGCTGAGTGAGTACCACCGTGTCGTGCGGCACAGCGCTGCCCCCGTGACCCTGCACCTCACCAGGCACCGTAGCCCGCCTGCCATCCCATCCATCCCCTACCCCTCACCGGGCCCCGGGACAACCAACCCCCCTACCCACGGAGGGGAGAACAAACATCCAAGCTGCTCTCTGTCATCGCTCCCGGGATCCCCGTCCAGAGCAGCGGTGGTGTCACAACCTCACCACAACCGTGGGTGGCGTCACGGACAATATCCCTAAACCCAAACAACCCCCCTTTCACTCACGGGCGAGGAATGCCGCTCGAGTCCCAGGGATCCGGCCCACCGCTCGAGCCACCAGCGAGTAGCAGCAGCCGGACCCGAGAAGTGGGTGAGCGCAGCGTACCCTCCTCCACCCGCAACAACTTGGCGTCACGAACAGGATCTTACCGCTCTGCCGTCTGGTAGAGGTGCGCCTTGTGACCGCCGGAGGTGTCCGGCCGAAAATTAGCCGGAAAAAGACTAAGGGGGACGGATGGCGTCTGGCCGCATGTAGCTGGAGGCTATAAAAGCAGGGACGCCAGGACTCTGCGGCCATCTTTTTGTTGGTTCCTGGAAGAGGCCGCCGCAGCAATGTACCAGCCGTCCCGCAGCACCGTAGCCCCTGCGCCTGGAACCGCGGTGTGGGTGGAGATCCGGACCGCCCAGCTCCAACAGCGGCTGTAGATCAGGATGCAACTCCTCTTGGAGGAGTGGGAGGCCGACTTGGCGGAAGTGGTGGCGGCCATACGGAGACGCGAAGTGGAGGGAGTCTTGGAAGAGAGGGTAAGTGACCCACACCACTGTACCCCTAGTGGGTCGGTCATCGCGGCCGAGGGGTCCGGTCTACACCCGCTCGCCCTGCTACCTCCCCCGCTACCCGTGTTGGCTGCTGCTGCCCCGCCACTAGGCCCGCTACCATCATCACCGGTAGCGGTACCCAGCCCATCCGCCCCGGCGGACCGACCTGCAGCCGGGGCCCATGACCGCTCGGAGCCGCTCCCGTGGAAAGTGCCAAAGTCCGAACCGGAGGCACCTGTGGAGACTTCCCCCGAACCGGTGCCAACAGACCGCTCCGTGCAGGAGGTCCAGCGGGAGACGCCCCTGTGCCCATCACCCACGCCTCGGCTGAGGCCGTTCCGGGTTGCCGCTGCAGAGCAGCACCCCAGGACATGACACCGCGGGACCTTCCCCCCAGAATGCCAGTTCTGGGCTGCGTGAAGGAGGTCTCACGGGGCCCGACACGTGCGCCGGGGCCCGCAGTAGCCCCCTACTGTGACAGAGGACAGACGCCGCTGGGCCAAGAGATTGCAGAGAGGGAGCGAAGGAAGGCGGAGCTGGTGGCCCGCACGATCCGAGAGAAGGAAAGCCTCCGCCAAGCGACCTTCCGTGTCCGGGGCCCGCTCTATGAAGGGCAAGTGAGGAGGTTTGACGTCCGTCGGGGCTATGGTTTTATATATGACCCGGGCCTGGAGGCCGAAGTTTTTGTGGCCCGACGGGACGTCAATGCCCATCTGCCAGAAGATCACCCGGGCCGCAACCTGATGCCAGGAGACTTGGTGCAGAACACCAGGCACTGTGGGGAGAGGGGTTGGTTTGCGCTGGATGCGAAGCTGAGGGGCAGTCAAGAGACCCGAGTATCTGCCCAACCCCCTCCCCCAGCCGACACTGTGCATCCGGAGTAAGTTGGCGGCCCCCTGCCAAAAAGTTGTCCCCGTTGGGACCCCCAGTACAGTTTTGAAAGTTCTGAATGATAAAAATGATCAACCGAAGGAAAGTTTACCTGATTTACAACCGTGATTGAACCGGTCGTTGCCGGCAACTGTTGTCGCCGTGGGGACTGTCTGTAACCATGCGTAGAAACTGCTATGGACAAGCCCGAGAAATAGCAGGGCAACCACAAACTCAGTGGAATGTAAATAATTGTTGGCTTAATCCGTTACCGCCTCCGGAGAGGCAGATTTGGGAGGATGGGCCTAAAGGAAAGTAATGGCCCAGGCCCGCCACTACCGTAACTGGTGGCGATCCTCCAGGGGTTCAGGGGTCCCCCATGGACGTGGGTCCCCTGAAAGAGACAGAACCCGCTCGGGCAACTTGGTGCTGGACTGGGGTCAAGGGGTGCTGCCCATTTGCTTAGCGGCAGCATCAGGGCCAGGTTGCTTGGGTAGGAGAAGAGCGGAAGCCGTAACCGTTATTTATTAAAAATGTTTAGTAACGTTTAAGAAATGTGCCTCCCGATGTGGGAAAATTGAAAAATGCTTATGTTTTTACATGTTTACCGTTTTACACTTTTTCAGTTAAAACAAAAATAAAACCGGTGATGGACGGGCAGCCCGCGGACGGTCTGCATGTTACTAAGGGGGAATGTGGCACCCTGGACAAGCCAGGATGTCACAGGTACTACACCAACACACCCCACACCCTGGCTAGGCACATCTAGGTCAAACACAAAATCCTTGTTGCCTTCCTCCAGGGGCTGATGTCCACACCAAGGGATGGGCCAGGCGGTTGGTCCCACCCACCAAGGAGTTCACAGTCCTGGAAAAGAGTTTGTTGAGCAGATTCGTTTTGAAGTTGAGGAGTGAAGTGGCAGTGGAGGAACAGTCTGACGTCGTCCGGGTGTGTGGCCCGGACGGTACAGCAAGGTTGGCAGACGGTGGTGACCGTCTGCAGGAGAGGCTAATTGGAGCGAACCGTAAGGACCGTGGACAGGCACTGGCCCGGCGGTACCGGATCGGAGAGTAAAGAGAAGCCAGCACCATCCGGCAGGGCTTACGGACCCCGACCAGGCTAGGAGTCGCCGTTAAACTGGTCAAATCCGTTAGCGAAGGGAACCTCCGGGGTTTCCCAGCAGTCAAGACCCGATTGAAGGCAACAGCTCACACCGTAGAGGGAAACACAGTCACCGCCAAGGCTACAGTTCCCAGGGCCAGAGCCTGCGGGCAAAAGGGCTCCTTCAGTATCCATCCAAGCTGGGGAGCGGGTTACCGGTGGGAAGCCATTGGAACCGTAACACAACACAGGTGCAGGGAAAGGCAGTCACCATCAACATACCGGGAGCAGAAACAACCGCAGCCGCCTGTGGGACCCGTCCATCCAGCCGTTTGTTTGACCAGAGACTCCGTGTGAATTACTGGCTGAGTGAGTACCACAGTGCCGTGCGGCACAGCGCTGCCCCCGCGTCCCTGCACCTCACCAGGCCCCGTAGCTCACCTGCCATCCCATCCATCCCCTACCCCTCACCGGGCCCCGGGACAACCAACCCCCTTACCCACGGAGGGGAGAACCAACATCCAAGCTGCTCTCTGTCATCGCTCCCGGGATCCCCGTCCAGAGCAGCGGTGGTGTCACAACTAGAGTTGAGCGCGGTTCGTGGTTCGTGGTTCTCCAGTTCGCGGCTCGAGTGATTTTGGGGCATGTTCTAGATCGAACTAGAACTCGAGCTTTTTGCAAAAGCTCGGTAGTTCTAGAAACGTTCGAGAACGGTTCTAGCAGCCAAAAAACAGCTAAATCATAGCTTGGTTTCTGCTGTAATAGTGTAAGTCACTCTGTGAATCAAACTATTATCACATTTCAGTGTATAGTGTGCGTGAACAGCGCCTTCAGATCACTGCTGTTTCTATAATGGCGATCGCCATTTTTTTTTTTTTTTTTTCTTGTCTTCCTTCCCTAAGCGCGCGCGTCTTGTGGGGCGGGCCAGCATGTCAGCCAATCCCAGACACACACACAGCTAAGTGGACTTTGAGCCAGAGAAGCAACGGCATGTGTGATAGGATCTGCATGTCACATGTCCCTGCATTATAAAACCGGACATTTTCTTCACGGACGCCATTATCTGCCTTCTGCGTCTTTGGTGTCAGACATCACTGTCGCAGCTCCGTCTTCCTGAGTCCTATAGCCGATACAGCTGTATGCGCTGCATACACAGCGTTAGACAGCTTAGGGAGAGCACTTTATAGCAGTCCTTTTAAGGGCTCCAACCGGCAGGGTCAGAGAGCCATAGGTGACAGGTCCTGCAAACAGCAACAGCGTCTGTGTAGCCCAGGTCAGGGATTTCCTACCTGCATTTCACCATTAGGAGGGAATAGAAAGGCAGGCTTCCATTCCTCTACCCAGAGCACCACAATCCTGCCACTGTACCCTCTTGTCCTCTGCACACTCCAACTGATAACTAAGCCATTATACTAGCAAACACTCAGTGTACCTAGTGGCATCCTATACGTGGCTATTGGACTTTGCTATAGTCCCACTAGTGCAAAGACATTTGCAGAGCGCGTCTGCCTGCATTGCACACTACAACTCATTCTAACCAAGCCATTATACTAGCAAACACTCAGTGTACCTAGTGGCATCCTATACGTGGCTATTGGACTTTGCTATAGTCCCACTAGTGCAAAGACATTTGCAGAGCGCGTCTGCCTGCAATGCACACTACAACTCATTCTAACCAAGCCATTATACTAGCAAACACTCAGTGTACCTAGTGGCATCCTATACGTGGCTATTGGACTTTGCTATAGTCCCACTAGTGCAAAGACATTTGCAGAGCGCGTCTGCCTGCATTGCACACTCCAACTCATTAAAACCAAGCCATTATACTAGCAAACACTCAGTGTACCTAGTGGCATCCTATACGTGGCTATTGGACTTTGCTATAGTCCCACTAGTGCAAAGACATTTGCATAGCGCGTCTGCCGGCATTGCACACTCAAACTCATTTTAACTAAGCCATTATACTAGCAAACACTCAGTGTACCTAGTGGCATCCTATACGTGGCTATTGGACTTTGCTATAGTCCCACTAGTGCAAAGACATTAGCAGAGCACATCTGCCTGCATTGCACACTACAACTCATTCTAACCAAGCCATTATACTAGCAAACACTCAGTGTACCTAGTGGCATCCTATACGTGGCTATTGGACTTTGCTATAGTCCCACTAGTGCAAAGACATTTGCATAGCGCGTCTGCCTGCATTGCACACTCAAACTCATTTTAACTAAGCCATTATACTAGCAAACACTCAGTGTACCTAGTGGCATCCTATACGTGGCTATTGGACTTTGCTATAGTCCCACTAGTGCAAAGACATTAGCAGAGCACATCTGCCTGCATTGCACACTACAACTCATTCTAACCAAGCCATTATACTAGCAAACACTCAGTGTACCTAGTGGCATCCTATACGTGGCTATTGGACTTTGCTATAGTCCCACTAGTGCAAAGACATTTGCAGAGCGCGTCTGCCTGCATTGCACACTCCAACTCATTAAAACCAAGCCATTATACTAGCAAACACTCAGTGTACCTAGTGGCATCCTATACGTGGCTATTGGACTTTGCTATAGTCCCACTAGTGCAAAGACATTTGCATAGCGCGTCTGCCTGCATTGCACACTCAAACTCATTTTAACTAAGCCATTATACTAGCAAACACTCAGTGTACCTAGTGGCATCCTATACGTGGCTATTGGACTTTGCTATAGTCCCACTAGTGCAAAGATATTAGCAGAGCACATCTGCCTGCATTGCACACTCCAACTTTTTTAAACTAAGCAATTTTACTAGCAAACACTCAGTGTACCTAGTGGCATCCTAAACGTGGCTATTGGACTTTGCTATAGTCCCACTAGTGCAAAGACATTTGCAGAGCACGTCTGCCTGCATTGCACACTACAACTCATTCTAACCAAGCCATTATACTAGCAAACACTCAGTGTACCTAGTGGCATCCTATACGTGGCTATTGGACTTTGCTATAGTCCCACTAGTGCAAAGACATTTGCAGAGCGCGTCTGCCTGCATTGCACACTCCAACTCATTAAAACCAAGCCATTATACTAGCAAACACTCAGTGTACCTAGTGGCATCCTATACGTGGCTATTGGACTTTGCTATAGTCCCACTAGTGCAAAGACATTTGCATAGCGCGTCTGCCTGCATTGCACACTCAAACTCATTTTAACTAAGCCATTATACTAGCAAACACTCAGTGTACCTAGTGGCATCCTATACGTGGCTATTGGACTTTGCTATAGTCCCACTAGTGCAAAGATATTAGCAGAGCACATCTGCCTGCATTGCACACTCCAACTTTTTTAAACTAAGCAATTTTACTAGCAAACACTCAGTGTACCTAGTGGCATCCTAAACGTGGCTATTGGACTTTGCTATAGTCCCACTAGTGCAAAGACATTTGCAGAGCACGTCTGCCTGCATTGCACACTACAACTCATTGTTACTAAGCCATTATACTAGCAAACACTCAGTGTACCTAGTTGTATCCTAAACGTGGCTATTGTACTTTTGTCTATTCACAGTATTGGAACGATATTTGCAGCACGTCTGCCTGCATTGCACACTCTAACTTTTTTAAACTCAGCCATTTATAGTAGCAAACACTCAGTGTACCTAGTTGTATCCTAAACGTGGCTATTGTACTTTTGTCAATTCACAGTATTGGAACGTTATTTGCAGCACGTCTGCCTGCATTGCACACTCAAACTTTTTTAAACTCAGCCATTTATAGTAGCAAACACTCAGTGTACCTAGTTGTATCCTAAACGTGGCTATTGTACTTTTGTCTATTCACAGTATTGGAACGATATTTGCAGCACGTCTGCCTGCATTGCACACTCTAACTTTTTTAAACTCAGCCATTATACTAGCAAACACTCAGTGTACCTAGTGGCATCCTATACGTGGCTATTGGACTTTGCTATAGTCCCACTAGTGCAAAGACATTAGCAGAGCACATCTGCCTGCATTGCACACTACAACTCATTCTAACCAAGCCATTATACTAGCAAACACTCAGTGTACCTAGTGGCATCCTATACGTGGCTATTGGACTTTGCTATAGTCCCACTAGTGCAAAGACATTTGCAGAGCGCGTCTGCCTGCATTGCACACTCCAACTCATTAAAACCAAGCCATTATACTAGCAAACACTCAGTGTACCTAGTGGCATCCTATACGTGGCTATTGGACTTTGCTATAGTCCCACTAGTGCAAAGACATTTGCATAGCGCGTCTGCCTGCATTGCACACTCAAACTCATTTTAACTAAGCCATTATACTAGCAAACACTCAGTGTACCTAGTGGCATCCTATACGTGGCTATTGGACTTTGCTATAGTCCCACTAGTGCAAAGATATTAGCAGAGCACATCTGCCTGCATTGCACACTCCAACTTTTTTAAACTAAGCAATTTTACTAGCAAACACTCAGTGTACCTAGTGGCATCCTAAACGTGGCTATTGGACTTTGCTATAGTCCCACTAGTGCAAAGACATTTGCAGAGCACGTCTGCCTGCATTGCACACTACAACTCATTGTTACTAAGCCATTATACTAGCAAACACTCAGTGTACCTAGTTGTATCCTAAACGTGGCTATTGTACTTTTGTCTATTCACAGTATTGGAACGATATTTGCAGCACGTCTGCCTGCATTGCACACTCTAACTTTTTTAAACTCAGCCATTTATAGTAGCAAACACTCAGTGTACCTAGTTGTATCCTAAACGTGGCTATTGTACTTTTGTCTATTCACAGTATTGGAACGATATTTGCAGCACGTCTGCCTGCATTGCACACTCTAACTTTTTTAAACTCAGCCATTATACTAGCAAACACTCAGTGTACCTAGTTGTATCCTAAACGTGGCTATTGTACTTTTGTCAATTCACAGTATTGGAACGTTATTTGCAGCACGTCTGCCTGCATTGCACACTCAAACTTTTTTAAACTCAGCCATTTATAGTAGCAAACACTCAGTGTACCTAGTTGTATCCTAAACGTGGCTATTGTACTTTTGTCAATTCACAGTATTGGAACGTTATTTGCAGCACGTCTGCCTGCATTGCACACTCAAACTTTTTTAAACTCAGCCATTTATAGTAGCAAACACTCAGTGTACCTAGTTGTATCCTAAACGTGGCTATTGTACTTTTGTCTATTCACAGTATTGGAACGTTATTTGCAGCACGTCTGCCTGCATTGCACACTCTAACTTTTTTAAACTCAGCCATTATACTAGCAAACACTCAGTGTACCTAGTTGTATCCTAAACGTGGCTATTTTACTTTTGTCTATTCACAGTATTGGAACGATATTTGCAGCACGTCTGCCTGCATTGCACACTCTAACTTTTTTAAACTCAGCCATTATACTAGCAAACACTCACTGTACCTAGTTGTATCCTAAACGTGGCTATTGTACTTTTGTCAATTCACAGTATTGGAACGTTATTTGCAGCACGTCTGCCTGCATTGCACACTCAAACTTTTTTAAACTCAGCCATTATACTAGCAAACACTCACTGTACCTAGTTGTATCCTAAACGTGGCTATTGTACTTTTGTCAATTCACAGTATTGGAACGTTATTTGCAGCACGTCTGCCTGCATTGCACACTCAAACTTTTTTAAACTCAGCCATTTATAGTAGCAAACACTCAGTGTACCTAGTTGTATCCTAAACGTGGCTATTGTACTTTTGTCTATTCACAGTATTGGAACGTTATTTGCAGCACGTCTGCCTGCATTGCACACTCTAACTTTTTTAAACTCAGCCATTATACTAGCAAACACTCACTGTACCTAGTTGTATCCTAAACGTGGCTATTGTACTTTTGTCAATTCACAGTATTGGAACGTTATTTGCAGCACGTCTGCCTGCATTGCACACTCAAACTTTTTTAAACTCAGCCATTATACTAGCAAACACTCACTGTACCTAGTTGTATCCTAAACGTGGCTATTGTACTTTTGTCAATTCACAGTATTGGAACGTTATTTGCAGCACGTCTGCCTGCATTGCACACTCAAACTTTTTTAAACTCAGCCATTATACTAGCAAACACTCACTGTACCTAGTTGTATCCTAAACGTGGCTATTGTACTTTTGTCAATTCACAGTATTGGAACGTTATTTGCAGCACGTCTGCCTGCATTGCACACTCAAACTTTTTTAAACTCAGCCATTATACTAGCAAACACTCACTGTACCTAGTTGTATCCTAAACGTGGCTATTGTACTTTTGTCAATTCACAGTATTGGAACGTTATTTGCAGCACGTCTGCCTGCATTGCACACTCAAACTTTTTTAAACTCAGCCATTTATAGTAGCAAACACTCAGTGTACCTAGTTGTATCCTAAACGTGGCTATTGTACTTTTGTCTATTCACAGTATTGGAACGTTATTTGCAGCACGTCTGCCTGCATTGCACACTCAAACTTTTTTAAACTCAGCCATTATACTAGCAAACACTCACTGTACCTAGTTGTATCCTAAACGTGGCTATTGTACTTTTGTCAATTCACAGTATTGGAACGATATTTGCAGGACATCTGCCTGCATTGCACACTCAAACTTTTTTAAACTCAGCCATTATACTAGCAAACACTCACTGTACCTAGTTGTATCCTAAACGTGGCTATTGTACTTTTGTCTATTCACACTACTGCAAATCTATGTGCAGCACCTCTGCATGACAACCTCGTGCTCTGTTTTTAATAAGCTATAATGATAGCACAAAATACTGCCATTTTGTGGCATCATAGAACTGGCTGTTGTATTCCATTAGTGCCCCACTGGTGACAAGCTATTTCTAGCACCTCTACATCACACCCTCATGCACATTTAGCTACGCTAATGTTATAGCAAACTCATGGAATTCATTGCTGCATTTCATAATTCGGAGGGATAGAAAGTCAGGCTTCCTTTAGCTTTTCCTTCTGTTCATAGACAGCATCTCCAAGACAAATTTCCCCTCCACGTCTAAGTGTGGAGAGGCAGCTAGTGCGCATGCGTGTGCCGATGTACCCCAGCTGCAGCATAATTACAGTGTTTCGCCTAGTGAGTATGCTCAGCCTGACTGTGCCATTCCTGACGCTAAGTCTTCATTTCGGGATACAGCGCATGCTCCCACACTAAGTGTGAAAAGCCTCTTTGCACAGGTGCTTGCATTCTGTGCCGGGTCTAAGTCCTGTTTTGTGCCTAGACACCATGCTAAAGCTGATAGTCTTTTTTCAGAGACTGTATTTCATGCTACTGAGCATGCTCAGGCACTTCCTGCATCAGAGACTAGGTCCGGTAATGAACTCTTTGGCCCTGGCCCTGATGTGGGGGTCCCATATAGACCACAGGGCATCAGGTGTCCTCCCAAATGGCTTGCAGAGGCCCACACCTATGACTTGTCACCGCATTATTGATGGTCAGACGATGACTGGTGAGGTGTTTGGGTCATGGCAGCCATGAGGTCATCATTGAAGTTGCGTTTCCAAATAGGACGCTAGTTATGCCACTCATGACGTGTCACTCTGCTTTTGTCTCCAGGAGGTGCATTGTGGTTCACCCTGGTTTGGGGCGGACCCAGGTTATAAAAGGGGCTGGAGCCAACAAGGAGGTGCGCAGTCTTCTATTATGCTCCGAAAGAGCACACCTCCATGTGTTGAACCCATTGCGGCTTTAGGCCAGAGGTAGGCAGGGATAGGGTGGTGGATGCAGGCCACCACCACAGTTGGTAACGCAGAACGGTTAAGACCAGCTCCTGTCCTAACAGTCCTGCTTGTGCAGCCCAGTGGCATTAACAGGCCTGCTGCTGCTGATGCGCCTGCTGTCCACAGGTGTGGCCCCTACGCACACGGTCAGCGTACTCAATGGCCCCTGTGTTGTTAACAGGGAGTTCCTGGGCTGGGTGGGCATGTGGACCCTGTGACGCTAACAGGGCTCACAGTCTCCAGATCCGAATGGCGTCTAACTCGGTTCAGGCTACTATTAGTTTCATAGCCACACAGCTCTGTATCCTCCACCAAACCTTCAAGTTGCCAACCTCTCCTTTTCCAACTGGGAGCACGGTGGACACTGACTGCTGAAGGTGATATATACCTTTCTCTTTCTTTTCTTATTAATTTTTGTTATATAGCGGTCACAGATTATATACCACTTTATCCAAATCTGCCAGTCCCACTGTAACAGATGTTGTTTCTTCAGCAAATGTTACAGTTGTTTAACCACCAAATCCACGGACCAAAATTTTTTTCCCCTTTCCAACACACCTGTTCCCCTTTCCAACAGCATCTGTCCTTTTTCAACTCATTTTGGGATATGACCAAAAGTGCAACTGTGCAGGGACACCGTACTCAACGCCATCTCAGCACAGCAGCCATCCCTCGGTCCCTCCGATGTGGACAAGTAAAAGACCATTTCCTCCTATCCATGACAAAGTGTTGAGATTCACTCTGTGCAGCACTGGTGTTTAGTGGAAAAGTAGATCTAAGATTGCGTACCACATTCTGCAGATACTCCTGTATACGTGCGTCTATTTCTATGGCAGGAATTAGTTCGCCAAATTTTGTCTTGTACCGGGGATCTAACAGTGTGGCAACCCAGTATTCAGGATTACTTCAAATTCATACAATCCGAGGGTCATGTAGGTAGTGCAGCAAGAAGGCGCTCATGTGTCTTGTGCATCCAGGAGGACCAAGTCCTTGGTGTGTTGGTGGCAGAGAGGTGAGAATCGTGCATCCTTCCTCTGCCCTCTACCCACAACCTCGCACAACCGAAATGTGAGCAAGCTCTCACTCATCTGCTGAGTCTTCCATGCCCATCGCCAGTTCGTCCTCCATTTCTTCATGGGCTCCTGCACTTTCATCAACACTTTTTGCTGATACTATGCGCCCTTGTTAATCCCTCTCCCTCACCATGACTGCCGCATAGGTGCCGCTGACCATCTGGACCTCGTAGATCTTGTTATCCCTTCCGCATATGACTCCTCCTGTACTTCCTCCCCTTCCTCTTGTCCCAACACCTGACTCCGAATAATAATTACAGTGTGCTCCATCATGTAGATGACCAGAATTGTCACGCTGAGAATGACATTGCCAGTGCTAAACATCTTCGTCGACATTTCAAAACTGTGTAGCAGGGTGCATAGGTCCTTGATCTGACACCACTCCAGCAGCGTGATCTGCACCACCTCTGGATCAACTTATCCCAGGCTATATGTCTTACCGTATTTCAGCAGGGCTCTGCGGTGCTGCCACACACGCTGCAACATGTGCAGATTCCAATTCCTGCGTGTCGGAACATCGCATTTCCGGCGTTTAACTGCCAGACCCTAAGACTTCCGGAGTGATGAAAGTTGTTGAGCTGCTGTGTGCGCACGATGGAAGTGAGCACATAGCGAGCGTGCCCGCTGCACAAGGCCATGTAGGCCGTGATGGTGTTTTAAAAATTGCTGGAGAATTCGGATCAACACGTGAGCCATAAAAGGCACGTGTGTCACATTGCCCTGAGGATGGCCCGCAGCCAGGTTTGCATCATTGCCGCACACGGCTGTTAAGTCACCAACGGAGTCCGCTCCGTCAATTTGTACTCCGGTCGCCAGGTGACAACGTGTTCCTTTCATGAATAGTGCTGATGATGGGAGAGTAGTCGATGCCAGCGGCGCAGGTGGACGCAGGTTATGCTCACCCACTGGGCTGCATTACCTTGACAGATGCAGAATCTCTGGCTGAATGTAGCTGGTGGGTATCTCACAGATGAAATACCATCATTCAGCTACAACCAATGGGAAGACACCACACCCTTTTTTATGCCCATCCTGTCTGCAGACCACTGCCAGACATAGCTATGAACCTCTGGTTAATTTTACCCCCAGTTCAGTTTTATGATTTTGTGTGCTTGTTACCTGACTACTTTTCCTGCTTGCTGTTTATGTACCTTGTTGGCCGATACGCATTTCACCTCTGCTTGTTTTCTGATTAAGTCCTGGCCGTCCCATTCTGTTCCTGTTCCTCAATTAATGTTTTGACCCTGCCTGACTACTATTCTCTGTAATAGCGGTGTGACTCACATTTCCCATACATTTCAAAGTAAAACTTTGACCGCCTGATGGCATTGAGCTCTGCTGCCAGCATAGTAAGGAGGTGTGTGGTAGTCCTTGTGCGCAGTTGCAAGGAAGGGTGGCCTGACCACACAGGGTTTGCGCAAAGGTAGAGGACCCACACGAGGTTGAAGAGGCAGAAGCAGTGTATTAACTTCTACATACAGAACAAGGATTGAAACAACTCGTGGGGACGGCAAGACTTGTACAGCAGACCCTTCTCCATCTCTCACCATAGTTTGCCAGTGCCCAGTCAGTGACATGTAATGACCCTGTCTATGCTTACTGGTCCAAGTATCTGTGTTGAAATGCACCCTGTCGCACACAGATTTTCTCAAGGAAGTGGTGATGTTGTGTGCGACATGCCGGTGTAGCGCGGGCATGCTTTTCTTGGAGAAGCAGTGGTGATTGGGCATCTGGTACTGGGGCACAGCGACAGACATAAGGTCTGTAAAATCCTGTGTGTCCACTACGCGTAAAGGCAGCATTTCGGTAGCCAACAGCTTACAGAGGGATAGAGTCAACCACTTAGCTTTGTCATGGGTCGCAGTAAGTGGCCTTTTATTTGACCACATCTGAGGGACAGAGATCTGGCTGCTGTCTGTAGACGGTGTTGAGTAGGGTGTCCCTGGAAAAATGCAGGTTTGTGAGAAAAGTGCAGGCGGAGACATGATGTTGGCTTCATCTTGCCTTCAGATCTGTTCATCTTGTATCATTTTTAAAAAACACAGCAAGCAAGGGTTACTCCAAGCGGAGTCTCCCTTTTTTTCCAAAAATTGGGCCCCACACAGACACCTTATCAGTGGCAGCACTTGTGCCCTAGTTGCAAACAGGATGTTTTGATTTGCATCAAGCACATTCCAAATCCACAAGCATTTACTCTCCCCAGGATGACACAGGGGTAGTAAATTCCTTCTGGATCCATGACTTGTTCATTTTGATGAACGTCAGTCTGTCCACATTGTCACTGGACAGACGCGTGCGCTTATCTGTCAGCACACACCCAGCAGCACTGAAGACACGTTCAGAGACAACGCTGGCAGCTGGACACGACAAAATCTTCGAGGCGTAACTGGAGAGCTCTTGACATTTTTCTAGATTTGAAGCACAAAAGGAGCAAGGCTCCATTTGCAAAGTCATTGCATCGATGTTCATTTGGAGATACTCCTGTATCATCCTCTCCATCCGTTGACTATGTGTCAGACTTGTTGTCTCTGGTGGCCTTGCAAAGGAGGGTCTAAAAAAATTATGAAAAGATTCCATAAAATTGCTGTTACCAGCACCAGATACGGTCCTACTGGTACGGGTAGACTGTTGAAGATGACGAGGCCGTCCCATGTTTGTCAAGTTACAACTGGGAGAATCACTCCCTTCACCTGCACGGTTGTTTGGTGGAAAAGCCGAGCTAAGATCGAGTAACAGCTTCTGCTGATACTCCTGCATACGTGCGTCCCTTTCTATGGGTGGAATTATGTCACAAAATTTGGACTTGTCCCGGGGATCTAATAGTGTGGCAAGCCAGTAGTCATCATCACTTCTAATTTTGACAATACGAGGGTCATGTTGGAGGTAGTGCAACAAGAAGGCACTCATGTGTCTTGCGCAGCCATGCGCACCAAGTCCACGCTGTGTTTGTGGCATAGAGGTGCTAACCGTTCTTTCTTCCTCTGTCATCTCCCCCCAACCTCTTTCAACTGAAATTTGACCAAGGTCCCCCTCATCTGCTGAGTCTTCCATGTCCATGGACAGTTCGTCCTCCATATCTTCATGTCCTCCTGCACCTTCCTCAACATCTCACCTGCTACCATGCGCCCTTGTTGATCCCTGTCCCCCATGGTCCCATGCCTGCCGCGTTGGTGATGATGAACGTCTGGACCTTGGTGATGTTGTTGTGTCTTGCGCATATGAATCCTCCTGTAGTTC